>NC_056745.1:858053348-858140848 GCF_019279795.1 Protopterus annectens
AACATAGGTTTGAGGGGAAAAGAAAATGGACCTGGCTTTCAGGAGTACCAGATTGGAGAATGGACTTCTTTGTTTCTTTTTGCTTTTTGGGTCCTCAGCTAGAGTTGAGTGGTGTCAAATCAGAGAATGGATTTCTTTTCTACGGCATATTCAAGTAGTTCATTCTATGAACTGTTCCTACTTCCCTTATACTATGCTACCTTATATTCCACCTATGCTTGTCCAATGCCACCTACAAAGACAACTACCATACAAATCCACCTTCTCCCTCACTCTTACTCCCATTTCCACTCTATCCCCTCTTCTCTGATTCAGCCCAACCCTCTGCACCTATTTCACCCTAAACTCTTCTCCTCTAAAGTCAAGAGACTGTCACCTGCTCCAATCTACAATCTACCAAAATTCATGTCTGACAGACCAATATGGCTAAAGGATATCTCCTTCAACAACCTAGTCCAAGCTGGTGATATTCATCCTAACCCTGGTCCTATATCCTTCATTAACAACACTCATCCCTTACCCTCTTCCTCCTACCTCAACACCCTAAAGATTTTTACAATTAATGCACAAAGTCTAAACAACAAAGTACACCAATTTCAAGCTTGCTTAAGCCATAACCAGACAGATATCATAGCCATCTCTGAAACCTGGCTCAAGCCCTTTATCTCCGACTCTGAGATTCTGCCCCCAGTATTTCATTGTCTCAGAAATGACTGACTAAATAATAAAGGTGGAGGCACTCCCCTAGTCTACTCCAACCTTCTTACCTTAATTCCCCTCCAAATTCCAATTCCTCAATTCCAGAACACTGAACTAACTACTGGAATTCTAAAACTAAATAAACATAAAAATATCTGCATCATTGCCCTATACATCTCACCTGGTAACAATATCTCTACGCTCGAAAATATTCTCCTATGGGCCTCTACTGAAATTAACTATGAAACTTATATCCTTGGTGATGTGAATATTGACTGGAACAAAATCAATTGCCCCTCTCCCTCCCTATCCATTAACCTCTATAACTTATAATCCTCTCCATCACTCGACCTAACAAAATAAACCCTCCCGGATCCACTATAGATAGGATCTTAGTCTCAGATCCAAATAAAATAACCAATTCTGGCACAATTCCTGATACCTTTAACGACCACTTCCCAGCCTTCATGCATCGCTCAACTAGTTCTTCCCCACACCAGCATCACTACATTCAAACTCGTAACCTCAGTAGCTTCAACCCAACTACTTTCTCAAATACTTTCAAACAAATTAACTGGCAAATTCTAAACATGCTTCCTCTTGACAAGGCTATAGAATATTTCAACCCTGTCTTCCTTGATACTTTAAACTCACTAGCCCCACTAAGAAACAAAAGGCTAAAAACTAAAACTGCTCCTTGGCTATCCAAAGAGACAAAACAGATTATTCACCACAGAGACAAACTATGGTAGCTTTACCAAAACAATAAACTGGACAATACCTTGCTCCAATATAAACAGCTCCGCAACTGTGCAAAATGACTAATCACCAAAGACAAAAAATCCTACTATATCAAACTTCAGTCCAATAACAATAAAAACCCCCAAAAATTCTGGAACTCAATAAACTCGCTCCTCAATCCAGGCTCCAAGAATAATCCCTGTCCTGACCCAAGTAAATCTGATCTTGAACTAGGCTGTGAATTTAACTAATTTTTCATAGACACTATTACTACCCTCACCAAGACATTTCCCAATAATAACCCAACTGCTCTACACTCTCCCCCTTCTAACTCACCTCATCTGTTTGAACTCAAAACCATCTTCACTAACTTTATAAAAAACTTTTGTCCAAACATAAATCTTGCTCTAACACTCCCGACAATATTCCCTCTTCCTTCCTAAAATGTGCTGCTGATGGCATTGCACTCCCAATCAGCATCATTATCAACTGATCCATAAAAGAATCATACGTCCCCAAACTCTGGCTCTCAGCTTATATTCTTCCTCTTCATAAAGGAGGCAAAAATACCAGCATCTCAAACTTTCACCCCATTGCTTTGCTCTCACCAATCTCGAAAATCCTAGAAATATGCATCCACCTCCAACTTATGCCTTTCCTGACCCAAAATAATCTTTTCACTCCTACCCAGCATGGCTTCCATCCAGGCCATAACACAATAACCTCTCTACTCTCTTTCCTAGAAACTGTCAATCAAGCCCGAGATTCAGGCCACTTAGTTTCTACTGTTTAACTCGATCTGTCTAAAGCCTTTGATACTGTTTCCCACAAGCATCTTCTCTGTCATCTCTCATACCTTAATCTCTCACATAATGCTTTATCCTGGTTCTCCAACTATCTCTCAGACAGATCACAGGCAGTCAAATGGAAAATCTCCATCTCTTCCTTCCTACCTAGCCCAACTGGCGTACCACAGGGATCCATCCTTGGGCCAATTCTTTTTAACATCTTCATCAATAACTTTCACACTGCTATTCCTGATGCTAAAATCATTCAATATGCAGATGATTCAACCTTAGTCTGCTCTGCCTCAAACCTCTCTGAATTGCTGATTAAAACCCAAACTGCCTTCTCACCAACTGAAAACTGGATGACCCAAAACCACCTCTCTCTCAATGCAAATAAATCAAAGATTCTACTAGTCCCTCCCACAAAGACCCTCTCCTAAGATAAAAACAACTTCAAAGTCTATAATCAAACCAACTTACCTATAGAAGTAGTCCCCTCTGCCAAACTACTTGGCATTACTGTAGATGAACACCTCAAGTTTGATATTCATATTCAACAAAATATTAAGAAAACCCACCAAAAGCTAGGTATGTTGTATAGGAAAAATCACTTTCTCTCCAACTCTACCAGGCAAACTCTGGCCTCGACTTATCTTCTTCCTTCCTTATTATACGGAGCCCCTCTCCTAACCAACCTGTCTTCCTCTATCACCTCTAAACTAGAAAACCGCTACAACAAAATCTCTAAATTTACCTCTAAATCTAAATATATCACCCATCACTGCCTAACCCTACAATCCCTGAATTGGCTTGAACTCCCAGACTTCTTAGACTATCTCCAACTCACTACTGCACATAGACTCATATTTCACCCAACAAAATGTCCCGCTCTAACTAACATCCTTCCCCCCTATATACCCAATAGAGCTCTCAGATCTGAAAATCAGAACTTAATTACTATCCATAAACCTAAACGTCCTGCTGGCCAACTTCTCCTATCTTTCTCACTAGGCAAAAAATGGAATTCCCTTCCCTCCACACTAAGAACCATACCAAACTCAGAAAACCTCAAAACCCAACTATTCAAACACCTGTCCACTAAATGGAAATGTACCTGCCTTCACCCAACCTAATCCAAGGGGGTTCTCACTCTGGTTCCCAAGCTCTACAACTCTCATAGTTATCTTCCTATGAGCCTATCTAAGCTCTCAACAATTTCTATAGCTTCTCTCTAAGCTCTCAACTCCTACAGCTACCTTCACACAGCCCAACCTTGTAAATATTGTAAATAGCATTCTACTATTGATGTGTGTATGTAAAGCGTATTTACATTTTTTTAAAAGGTTTGTATGTAAACTGTTTCCACACCTAACCCAGATCTGTTTTCCTCAAATGAAATTGTATGATCCCTACCTTCAAGCTTAATGAATTTGTTAACTATGCATGATATTGAATGCATTTATGAATAACTATTCTACATAAGATCTTTAATATTAACTATCAGTTGTATCTAAATTGTATAATGCATCTTGGAGCTTTTCGGGCCTCCACTGACAATGGGTCAATTCAGCCCAGTGGACTTCCCCGGTAATCAAATTGCAAATAAATAAAATAAGTAAATAAATGAACTCCCAAGACTCAGTGGAAAGCACTATTTTTTTTAAGTCCAGGAAGAAGCTGGCCCTTGGAATCTGCTGCCTGTGCCTCCTCCTCTCCTTTTTATCCTTTCTACCTGAAATGAACCCTTCATACCTGTATCCCATAATCCTTCATACCGACCTAATGATTTATGCAGGAAAGATATTAGATCCTGTAGTCTCTGATCATATCTCCCTTCTTTTAGCTTTCCTCTGGACTTCTTCCAGCAGCCTGATGCCCTTCAAATGGAATGTCCTCTAGGATTGCACACTTTTGTCAAAGAGTGACTATGGTCTAGGAGAGTAGGAATGTTACCTGTTTGCTTCTAAGAACTGTCCCTGAGAATACAGCCAGTATTCTCTTAGATACTGACACTGCCCTCTCACTCGACAGTTGGCCATCCAGTCCAGGTGTGATCAACATCCCTAGGCATTTTTCTTGCTCTGTTGTCAACAGATCCACATCACCAGCTAATACTTCTGTTGTGGCCCATGTGCAGTGTTGTGCATTTATCTGCACAAGGAAATTTTGTTGCAGTCTTTCTTCCTACTTGACCTACATTAGCCTCACCCACCCACTCACACACCCACCCACACACATGCATAGACTGCACTTTACACTTAACTTATGTTATCAGCAAAGATGTTAGTTCTATTCTCTTTTCTATTAGATATGGCTGAAATAAAGATGTCAATGAATACCAAAGAGTAGTAAAGACATGGCAGACACTTATGATTCACAATAACAAAGGCCAGATAATCTCCGAATTTTATTAAAACATAGATAAAAAAACTCTCTAGTGCCTTAGCCCAATGGCCTTTCAAGAGCCTACGAACCCATAAAAACCTCATTCTTAAATAATAACATCAATAAAAACTAAATAACTTAATTAAGCAATTAATAATTCATCCAAACATTCACCTAATAATATTATAACATTTTCCAGTTGCATTCCATGTTTAATCCAACAGGTGTCAGTGTTCCATATTTCAAAATAAACACAGTTTCCTTATACAGCAATCTTCAGATCCGAAGTATTGTAAGTTTTAACTTTTTCTAAAACAGTATCCCTCAGACAGCTGCCATCCCATCCAAGATGTAAAATAAAATGCATTGCTAGAGGGCTTTCAGTCTTTTTATTCCTAATGTGCCTAAAGTTCTCCTGCAATCTAATTTTAAAAGCCATTTTGTCTCAACCGCATAAAAAAATCAGAAGAGCATCTCAGGGCATAAATAATACCCTCCGTGTTACAAGTAAATACATCCTTAAGTTTATAAATTACGTTATTGATTCTATTAAAAAAGCTAACTATATGCTTACAAACTGAGCAATTACCACAAGGCAATGTGCCCATATTTTCAGCTTCAATTATTAACCTAACATGAGATGTTGAGAAGTAGCTGTGAACAATCATGTCTTTTATGCTATGGCTTCTTTTTAAAGAAAGACAAACCCTGGCTTTCATGAAGCTTGCACCATGCGCCGGAGTAGCGTCGGCGATCTAGCTCCAAATATGGTCATCAAGCGATTCAGGTAAGAGCTGTTTCCACATGCACTACCAGCGTACGCCAGAGCTGGGCAGCTCCCGATGCATGTATGCTAATTACCCCATGCGCAGCAGTGTAGCATGCAAATGAAGATATATAGCGATTCATGAAGTTGTGCAGGCATAGCGCAAGCATGTAGAAATGTAAACCAAAAAAAACGGTTTACATGTTGTCAAACATAAAATCAGAGCCATGAAAGTGGACCAAACTTACGTATTATAATGTTAATATATGCCAGTGGCTAAATATATAGCCAATGGCATAAAACAACATGCAGAACATATAAAAAATAACATTTAATTTCATGGTCACACCAACACAAAATAAAACCGCAGTGCAACAGTGCGCAAACGGGATCATAATGAAAATATATTTAGATGTCATAAAACTGTAATGTAATGCAATTCATGATATCCCCATAATAGTCAATGGCACGCACGCTATACCACAACCATGGCGCAAGGGTTGCTAAGGGTCTGTGACAGTGTTCCGTGCGGTAACTAGGAATTAGCAGTCAATGCCATGCAAATGAGTCAAGTAATACTGAATCGGAAACGTCCTGCCAGTGTAAGGATGTACCACACGGCATAGCATTACAACACCAGGGAGTGGCCTGGAGGTAAACATGACATCAAGAGAGGGGCGCGCCACTGTATCTGTAAGCACATTGGATCATTGCTAATCCGTGTTGCGTGTTGCTAAGCAAAGCCGCAGGATAGCGGTGAGGAAGTAGCCATAGCTTTGCTTAGCTGAGAGCACACAAGGTAACCAAAAGTTCATGTGAATGTGGATGAAAACGCGCACGAAACCCGGTAAATGGATGTGAGTGGCGCGCACCACAGCTAAAATAGGAAGGATATGGGAAGACAATAAGGAAATGCTGCAGCATGGTAATTGGAGATTAAATGAGTAATTAACACCTAGAAACTTACAGTGGGCCATAGACAACAGCTAATAAGACTGCTAGCAGCTACCTGCAGAACAGGAAAGGGGAGGTGCAATACAGTAAAGAAAAGAGAACTGTCACAGCAGAACAAAGCAAACTTGCTGTAGATCAGCTACATAACACATTTCCCAACACAATCCTGGATTGTGGAAGCACAAAACAAGAAAGGTGGCAACTGGATGCATGCCTGACAATGGGAGGTGAATCGGGTTGAAAATAGAAGTAAAGGGCAATAGATGAATCACGGCAGACAAGCATAAGTCAACACCAAAGGACCCACAATAGCAGTACCTGCTGTAAAACCAATAATTAAGATACCCTGCAGTGGGAATAGGACAAACACACCCAATTACACCAGCATCATTCATTGCACAATAGTATAAGGTGTGAAAGCCCCACACACACACTTGTGTATTCCCAGACACTCTGCACCATTGGTGTATACAGTCGGGGAACTTTTAATATGTATATGTTAGGGGCTGCCATAGCTTTGATTCACCAGCATGTGTTGGAGACTGACGGTGATGTGGTGGATGATGCTGACAACCATCTCAGGCACTGGAGGAGGAGATGAGTGTTCAGACCCAGGGTAACCTACCAGGGGCTACATGATCTGGAGATAATAGAGCATTACAGGGTGGACAGGGACATCATACAGCAACTTGTTGAGCTGTGCCAGCCATGCCTCAGAGCCAGAAGTAACAGAGGGGAAGCCATCCCAGTGGAAACGAAGGTATGTGTAAGCTTGAGAATACTAGCCACAGGTACCTTCCAAAGGCCAACTGGGGATATCATGGGGATCTCACAGGCATCAGCATCCAGGGTACTCCACCAGTTCCTGGATGCTATGTTACCACATGCCAATGAGCACATACACTTCCCCCGAATGCAGTAGAAGTTGGCCAGCAATATGCGTCTCTTCTACCATGTGGCGGACTACCTGGAGGTACTGGGTGCAATAGACTGCACGCACATGCACATCAAGTCACCACCCGGTGAGCAGGGTAGGTGCTACATAAACCGCAAGGGATTCCCCTCCATCAACTGCCAGGTTGTGTGCAATACCCAGGGCATTATCATGGATGTGCATGCTGGCAGTCCTGATAGCTATCATAACTCCCACATCTGGCATGCCTCACAGCTGTATCAGGTATTTGCCAGGGGGGACATCCCATATGGCCACCTGGTGGGGGATGCTGGCTATGCACTGGAACCGTGGATGATGACATCCATCAGAAATGCACATACAGCTGTGCAAGAACGCCATAATGAGGCACATGCAGAAACCAGAATCATCATAGAGCACGTGTTTGGGATGCTGAAATCACAGTTCCATTGCTTGGACATATCTGGTGGAGCCTTGCAGTACTATCCAGGAACGTATGCCCACATCTTCATAGTATGTGCCATGCTACACAATATGATGCTGCGGAAACAGCTGCAGCAGGGACAGAATGGTGGAGGCCCTTACAGCCCACCACCATTGCCAAGGGACCCATAGGCACAGGGGGACTCAGACCATGAACACCCTGTGCTAGCCCCAGTAGGCAGACAGAGGCATGCCCAGTATGCCCATGCCTTGGCAAAGAGGGAACGTATAGCAGACACACTGAGAGTGTAGGCACTCATGGACATACACCCTTCTCCACCTGCACACACAGCAAACATGGATGGCACACACATGACCACCTGTAAATTGTCATGTATAGGTGGTCTACTGTGTGCATCCTACATAAGTAGCCCTCACCTATTGTACTTACAACCACCATTGGCACAAGGTAAGGCAATACCTGAACAGTATATTAAGCTATCGGCATGTGTCCATACTGTATGTACTGGTTCATAGATACATAGGTAGGTACATGCCCAACCGACGAGGCACCTCATAAGCATAGGCAAAACGTGTCTGCTGTTGCCACCCTATCGATCAACAAACTGTCCCTCTGTGGTGCAGAGCCACTTGTGGGATCCCTGTGGTGTAGCTACTGTTCACCACCCACTCTGCAAGGATTCCCTGGAGTGTCAGTGAGGGGTTTTGTATAATGTAATCAGGGATGTAGTTCCAAATAATGGGGAGTATCCCTGAGAGGAATCTTCACAGATGTGTACATGTTACATAGTATATCTTAAACACAGCTTGCATATATAGGTAGTTTTCCACAGAATAATAAACATGTGGAACACACAACCGCTGAAATGTGCATTCTTCACCCTTGCACTACCAGTGCCTGCCCTGAGAGGTAAGATATCACTGTCAGGATTAGAACATGTAACCATGTACACATTCATCACAATAACATACCACTAAACTACCTGAGATGTGCCAGTGGCAGTCGTGTATACTGACAGGATAAAACACAAAAGGTAGGAATGTGTTGAAATAGGACAAACCGGCATGTACACAATGAAAGGTGTATATTTTATATATATATATATATATATATATATATATATATATATATATATATATACACACACACACACACACACACACACACACACACATCATCATATATATATATATAGAGAGAGAGAGGGAGAGAGAGAGAGATATGTCGATATATGGGGATATACATATATATGTAGATATATAGATAGGTTAACAACATCTACATAACCATGGAGGTACATATAAATGGGATACCTACCACATACCGACTGCTTTACATACTGACGCACGTAATCCCAAGGCTTAAGGTCTGAAAGAACACAGTACTGAAATACCAGGTGTGCGAGGTGTAATCTCACAATGTTAATGGACTGTTAGTCAATGCTTCTGGTGTTGCGGTTTGGGTAGGATACTGTATGCACATGTGTTTCTTAGGGCTGTAGGTTCATAGGTTCATAGGTTCATTTATAAGCCTAGCCCAAATTTTTGTGGCTTACGCCACCCCTTATATGAAAAAATACTGTGCCCATTAGTTTGTTGTGCCTCTGTCCAGCAGTGACACAGAGATGATTCCCGGGGTAAACATACGATCTCCCATCCACAGGTCTAGATTTCTCTTGAACAGAGTCAGCGAGGTGCTCTGCCTCACATGGACCGGGATTTTATTCCACAGCATAGGGAGTCTCTGAGTGATAAATCTATCCCTTCAGCACATCCTATTTATATCCGTGCTAAGGTTTAAGTCACTTGCTCTAGTGGTTTTGGTGGATTTGGATTTTTTGAGGTGGAGCATGTCCATTAATTCCGGATTGGACATGGCCTTGTATGTCAGGCACATGTCACCTCTGAGCAGACGGTATGCACTGAATAGAGCTGGAGTTTCTTCAATCTGGCAGCATATGACAGATTTTGGAGTCCCTATCCTTTTGGTGAGGAACTTTGGGGTCTCTCCAATTGCTGCAGATGTCGGGTGAGATACATCCCAAATGGGGCATTGTACTCGATCATTGGTCTGATAAGTGAAGAGTACAGGGAACAATGACCTCACTAGATCTGGATGTGAATCCCTTCATGATCAGGTGGGCAATGTAGAAGGTCTTTCTAACCACTTTAGCAACGTGAGTGTCAAAGAAAGGCCACTGTCAACCTGGGTCCCCAGGTCCCTGATAACCTCTTCTGTGCTTAGTGGATTGCCACCTATATGGTAGCTTGGGGTTACCTTGTTTTTCCTATGACTATACATTTTTTTGGCTTAACTTCAGGCCATGGCTCTGGCACCAGCTATCTGTTTCCGTGAGTCCCTTCTGAAGGATATCCGTGTCCGATGCACTTTCCACTATGGCTTTGCAGTCGCCTGCAAACTTTGTCAGCCAAAGTCCTCCCATGTTGGCCTGTACTTCTGAGAAGTAGATGCCAAACAATAGGGGCCAAGGACCGAGCCCTGTGGGACATCACTTGTGACCGCTTGGAGTCTGACACAGCGCCAGCAACTCTAACCCGTGGGTTCTGTCCTTAAGCCAGTTTGCAACCCATCTTGTGACATATGGGTTTACATTTAAGCTGGTAAGTTTTCTACAATACCGAGTGGGGTATTGTGTCGAAGCCTTGCAAGGTCAAGGTAGGCTGTATGGACTGCCTTTCCTCATCAATGGCCTTGGTGACTGTTTCAAGAAGTCAGCCAAGTTCAAAAGGCATGATCTTCCCTTGACAAAGCCAAACTGGGTCGGGCAATGTCTGCAAGTCCCCTATATCTTTGTTTATGAGCTCCATTATGATCCTCTCCATAGCTTTGCAGACTAGACTTGTTAAGCTTATGGGGAGGTAATTGAGGCACCGCCTTTGTGGAGTGGGACCACAGTCCTTGGGCACGCCTGTGGTAAGGCTGAGATTAAACAGCTGCCTTATGTGGGTTTAATTCCTCATTTAGCTCGTGAAGACACCATCCGTCCCATTGATGCTGTGTTTTAGCTTTAGAGAGCAGCTTTCATTTGAGATGTCCGGGAGGCTACACTGGGATAGTTATCTCCTGTTTGCACTGAACCTGTCTGCCAGTATGTTGGCAATGTCTGTGGGTTCAGTGATTTTGTATCATTTTGGACTAATTCTGAGCATATCTGGGAGTTTCCACCCAGGTTCCTAACATAGCTGAAAAAGGCCTTATGATTGTCCTTTGAATCCATGGCAATTTTCTCTTAAAATTGGCCTTAGTTGATTTTATGAGTGCTTTACTAATAATGATCAGGGGTGACTTCCCTTTATGGATTTTGTTCTATCATGTAATAGCTTTCTACTGTTATTGTAAAATTTGTTAATGGCTGGGGTCCAGCAGACTGGGCCAAAGAGTCTTGGTTTTATTTGGGATTGCCTGATCCATGCAGTCCTGGAGGTGTTCATAGAAGGCATTTGTAAGGGCTTCCGCAGCTTGGGTTGTGGTTTCCTCTGGCTCAGGGGCCTTGAAGGATACCACACCAGTCTATGTAAGTGTGTGTTCTGTGTGTGGTGTGTGTTCTTGGGGGACTATAATGTGTGGTTGTGGGTTAGCTTTGTGCGTCTGTTTGCGCGACCTAGGATGTAGAATATTAAAGTATGTGGTGGTGTGTGGGGCGCAGACACCTACATGGGGTGTGTAGGGGGGCTTGGCCACCTGCTCATATGTAGTGTAGGATGGTTTGTTTGGATGTGTTGGGTAGCAGTGTGTCTGAGTGTGCATGTGTGTGTTCCATGTTCTTGTTACCTTCCCGAGTTACTGTCGATGTCGGTAATGTGGGGTATGGGAGTCTGTTCCCGGGACTGTGTGCATTGGAACACTGTGGTTTTGGGATTCCGTAGGTCTCCTGTATACAGCGGTTGAAGTGTTCACATATGTGTATAACATAGACCATAGCAATCACACATTCCACCACTACCAACCTTTATGAACAAATGATATGGAGAGTATATGCCTATACACCATTACAAATATGTGCTATGGACATGAGCCAATGATAGTGTTACCACCTGTTCCACTTTGCGAGGGACACTCCCTCTTTGGGCGGTTGTGTCCTGACCAAATATATTAAATGTGGCAAATATCCTGGGATTGTAGGACATAATTATGTCCCATATGTACTGTAATAGTTGCATATAATAGTTATTTCTGTATCTAAAGTACCTACATGGTACAGGAAACAGGATAAGCTACTAAACTGCTACAAGAATAAGCTTATAATTAGGTAAGAAAGGAAAGTTCTATCCCTTGTACTGACCGTGGGTTTGTGTCAGCCTGTAAAATCAGATGTGTGTCCCGAAAAGGACCCACTATGGACATGCAAAAAGGTGGCAACCCTAGCCAAAGAGGGTCAGTCACCAACACAACTACGATGACTGCAAATACCTATGACAGAAATACACAGCTATCATGCATTCAGATGTATTACCGAAGGGATTCAAGGACTAAAACCACCTGCATGCTATACAGGAACCACATAACAGTGCCTTAATGAATCAGCCTGCAAATACCATTGTATTAGTCCACAAAAGGATAGGTGTTCAAATAGGGAAGGAACCCTCACGCACATAGCGATTATGTATAAAAGCAGTTCCTACACACCTGCATTTGCTAAGCACACCCACCAACATCACCCCCACACTCAAACATATTACAATACAAATTGTAATAACATCACAAATCATTCACACACTGTACGCCATTTGCAGAAGCCTTAACATACCATGTCAGAGACACACTAGCATGGCCCTGTGTTAAATAGTGGCTGTTATACAATGGAACAGCTGCTGATGTAATAGGGTTTGTTTGCACTAATCCCATTTCAGAGGGTTGTGCGTACACCGGGATGTGTTAGCAATTAGTAAGTAACAGCACAGTATGCTACACTTGTACACCAAATCAAGGATGTCTAGTGAGCACACTGTACACCACATAACAGTTCATACATAGCCATATGACCTTGAGCTGGCCAAACATCCTTGCCAGACTTAAACATCTGCAGAAGTATCGGGTACAAACAAACCCTACGTAAGTAGCACTGTTCCGAAATATAACAACTGTACTCACAAGTAGAACTAAATCATCTAGCAATTACACACAGTCCACGGGAGTCATGAAGCTAATATATCTTTGTGTCACAATAACACATCTAAGCCATCTCCCTCAAAAGTAAGGCAAACGGACAACACACAAAAGGAGTACTCACTTATACACCACTGTTGCCATGGTATCAGCTAATGGAGTAGCTGCACAGCTGATGTGCATCCAATTAACTACTTTGGAACAGCAATTGGTGGACAGGATACCACATATTACTGATATGTAACCAGAATAGGATGTGTTATCACACATTCAAACCATCCGTATATACCAGCGGAACATTACAAAGAACATTGAAACACAAACCGAAAAGGATTGAATCAACTGTTAACGATACTTCAGGTTACTAATAAAGTATGTAGAACAGTCAGTATGTCTGTGTTTGTAGTACTATTCTGTAGTATTTAAAGTGCATGCAATCCATATAGTGGAAACAGTTATCTTGTAGTGATGTATTGTTGAGCATAGTAACGCTTGTAGTATTTGTATGTACTGCTGTAGGTCACAAGGCAAACACCGCACACACCACAAGGGATGCTATATAAGGGCTTTGAACAGAAATACTCCTCACCAGCCGATGTCAGTGGCAGGGCTGGTCCAACAAGTATGTGCTATAACAGGGGATAGTATATGTTGATATATTGTAATTGTAGCCATATGTATGGGTGTAATACAGAGAATAACGTGGAAGGTTGGGCCATTGTGCAAGTATGTTTTGCATAGTGGGATATTGTGCCAATAACTGTGTAATGTACAGTATTGTAGGCAGATATGTATTACAAGCTACATAGCATTACTGTAAATGGTAGGAAACATTAGTTATGTCGATTGGCATTTACAATATACAATAAAAGGATACATATGTCTTTTAGTGAGCTGACAGTTTATCAGCATGATAGCAAAGAAAAATGGAAGAGCTATTTAACTATCCATGCACATAAGACATGTAATATGTGCAAAGTTAGGTACTAGGCTGTCTTACCAAGGGTATCTGTAAGCCTAGCTAGCGTGTGTTGTCTTTCGCCACCCCCATAGGTTGGTTCCCTGTGCCTCTGAATGGCAGAGCCAATAGTTCCTTGTGCCTCTGTCCAGCAGAGCCACTTGCAGTGATCCCCGGGTACATGTCTGTCTCCCATCCACACGTCAAGGTTTCCCTTGAAGAGTGCTCATGAGGGGCCTGCCTGATGTACATTGGAATCATGTTCCAAAGCATAGGGAGTGTCAGGGTCAGGAATCTATCCGTTCAGCATTTCCTACTCATCGTTGTGGTTAGGTGTATATCCCTAGAGCATGTGGCTCTCAGGGGCTTCTGTTTATGTGGAGCATATCCAGCAATACAGGGTTGGACATGGGCCTTGTATGTCAAGCAGAGATCACCTGTGAGTGTGCGGTATGCAACTGAGTACAGCTAGAGTTTCGTAGGTTGGGCTGCATAGGTCATCTGTTTGAGGTCAGTAATCCTCTTGGTGTGGTACTGGTGTGGTCTTCCAAGCTGTTGCAGTTGTCTTGTAAGATATATCCCAAATGGGGTATTGTATCCTTTAATGGGTCTGATATGACATGTGTAGAATCAGAATGGCCCCTCTGATCTGGATGCAAACCCATTAGAGATTAGGGGGACCATGTAGAAAGATATTCTAACCACCTTGTCATTATGGGTATCGAAGGAGAGATTGCTATCTACTGGTGTTTCCGGATCCCGTATTACCTTTTTTGTATGTAGGGGACTAGCACCTATGTGGTAGTCTGTGGGTAATTAGTTATATCCAAAGGGGATGACTATGCACTTTTAGGCATTCAGCTTGATGCCATGATATTAACACCAGGTATCCATCTCAATGCGACCCTTCCAGAGGGTGTCTGTAACAGTTGGGGAAACAATTATGTCCCCTAGTTTGCAGTAGTCTGCAAACCTTTTCAGCCAAAGCCCTCCTGTGCTTGTCTGTATGTCAGAGAAGTATATACCGAACATGAGGGGTCCTAGGACTGAGCCCTGGGGGACGGCAGTTGTAATTGGTATACAGTTGGATCTAGGGTATGCAACTCCCACTGTGTATGTTCTGTCCGTGAGCCACTTTGCAAACCATCACATGATGTAGGGGTTAATGTTCAGGTGGATGGGTATGTTGATAATACCAGAAGGAGGAATGGTGTTGAAAGCCTATGAGAGATCTAGGTAGGCTGTGTGGACCTCCTTTCCTTCATTTAATGCCTCGGCAACTGTCTCTAAGAAGTCCACCAGGTTTAGGAGGCATGGTCCGGCCTTAACAATCCCAAACAGGGAAGGGTCAAAGGTTGGGAGGTACCCAATGTCTCTGTGACAGTGATCCATGATGTGCACCATAGCCTTGCAGACCAGGCTAGTCAGGCCTATAGGGAAATAGGTCCTGTGGTCCATTGTGGTGCCACCTTTGTGGAGTGGGATAACTGTTGCTATGCGCCACTCAGGGGGCACTATGCCCGATGTGAGGCTATTACTGAACATGGTGCATAGGTGAGGAGACAGTACTATCTGAAGTTCATGTAAAACACAGCCTGGGATGTTGTCCGGTCCCATGGATGCTGTGATATTGCCTTTAGAGTGTGCAGCTTTGAGAGGGATCTGCCAGGATGTTGCCAATATCAATTGTTTCTGTAATGTTCGTGCCTTTGTGCTGTAACTCAGAGCAGATCTGGTTGTTGACATCGAAGCTTTGTGGTTGTTGCTGGTATTAGTTGCGTTATAGTTTTCGCAGCTAGCTTTGGAGGATCTTCTAAGGGATCTCACCTTCTTACTGAGGCTGGCCAGGGATCTCCTCCACGCATGGTTTGGTACTCTCATTTGCAACAGTGTCTTCTTCCTGTAGTACAATATGCTTATGGCAGGGGACCACCAGGTTGGTTTAGTTAATTAGAGTATAGGGTCCTGGTCCTGTTTGGGATAGCACAAGCCATGCACTCCTGTAAATGTTTATAGAGTGCATTTGTGTAGGATTCAGCAGTTGTAATATACTGTCCATCTGAATGGGTGTCATGATGTCCACCACTTCTGCCTTAAGAAGCATGTAGTTGGCCTTGTAGACATATTATACTGTCGCTCCCTTAATGGGGGTAGGTGTGGGATGTGGATATCAACGGTGTTCAGCACATGGTCTGATCGGACCAAAAAGAAGTTGGCTTCATGTGTGGAGCATCAGTAATCCATGTTGGTAATGACTAGGTCTAGAATATTGTTGCCCCTGGTGGGTGTGTTGATATGTTGAGTCAGGGCATTGGTGTTTATGAATTCCAGAACCCGTTGAGCTAATGTGTTGGTACATGAGTAGTTTTCCCAGTTAATGGTGGGGTAGATACAGTGAGGCTTATGTGATGAATGTGGTGTTGTGCGACTGTGTACCTTCTCCACATGACAGTCAGGGTCAGGCTTGGTTGGAGAGACCTTTACCTCCAGTTTGGCTAGATGAGTGCATCTCTCACAGGTTGTAGTGTTGGGTGGCAGGCGGGGATGCTTGTCTGTGTACATGAGGCAATGTGTACATTGCCTCAAGATGTCCAGATTCATCAGATAGACAGGTGAGAACACTGGCAGTTGACTCTTGGACATGCCTGAATATAGAACTACATTCACCTAGATAAGTGAGTAAAGTTAGTACAAGAGCTACATTACTCTACGCAAGTGAGAAAAATATGTACAAAACCTGTTCACCCTTACCTGTAGGTGATGTGGAAGATTGAGTGCTATAGTAATTATTAGCTTACGTACTGTTTACAAGTCCTGAACAAGTGCTTAGCATGAATAAGCAATCCAGATAGGGTCTTGGATAATATAAAAACACGGCCCCCTCCCCCCAACAGGTACACAAGCATATATCCATGTACACCATAGGGCCCCTGTACCCACAACTATGCAGGTACAAGCTGCACTCAGTCTGCATGGGACCTGCCTACATCACAGGTTATATCATACACATATGGCAAAACAAGATGCTATCCATGTACACATCATGTAAAACATAGCTCCATGTCAGGTTGTGTACACACTGAATGGTGCACACCAACAGGTATCACAACCCACAAAGGGGGAGACACCACTGATAATGGGAAATACTGCACTACTACCCTGCTGAGTCTGGTCTGGAAGGCCATGAACCTTGATCACTTAAGTGATGTCAGCAGTACAGATGTAGATGACAGTATGGTTGATGTCACACTGCATATCATAACCTTGCCAGGTCATAGGACATCATCACCCATACTGTGTACCACCTACACTCGGTATACTAGATGTACATTCCCATATCACAGGAGTGTTTTGCAACAGGACTGCTGGCAGAAACAACACTACAGAAGGTGTCTGAATAATACGTGATCATCACACCAGTGGCAGCTACAGTATGTCAGGGATAATGAATTCTATTCACCCTCATTGTAGTCCATACCTCACAGACAAACAGAAGGCATCTGCCTATTGAAGTATGCAAATGACTATGACCTAGGAGCAATAGCTGACTCGCATTGTCACCCCTATGTTAATAACCCTGTACCCATGAACTACCACCTAGGCAGTGGTCATCATAATGGACACTTGTGTGTGAGGGATGCAGCTGGGCAGTTGTCTTTCCTGTGATAGCTACATCACCACACCCGTCAGGGAGTCATATGTGGCAACCCTAATAATAATAGGGTGCCATTCATGAATATAGAGATCATTGTCCAGCCATACAGAACACTCAAGTGACCCATATCAGATCACATATTTCCTTTAAAGAGTATTGGCCATGTGCAGATGGCCTACACCAGCCTTCTCATTCCACATCTTCACTATGTAGCATGATGCATACCCTGAATAAATCCATGTCCAACCCAGTGATGTCGGACATGCTACACGTACTCACCCTGATCTCGAACACATATTTCATGGACAGCCACCTACCACATGCTGGACAGATCCTTCTCCCATACACTTGACATAGTCCTGCCATACTATGCATTCCTGTCTGTCAAAGCTGCACATCACTCCCCTCTCAGACATGGTGTGATGACCGCATGGTAATGCATGGTATATCTATCATTAACCCTGTGGATCAGTAATGTGGCACTGCTCCACCTGGCCTCACAGACCCACCTGTTGGCTACTGCCAGGCAACCTTTCATCCTAGATTCATACATGGCCCATGGCATATAGCCCACTAGTTGACTTTGACTGTACATGCCATAGTTGATATCCATCCCTATAAATACCATCTGGCTAGCCAGTATCCCATGTGTATCACATGTGCAACACAGGTGATACATGGCAGGATGTTGAATCACTGTACAGTGCCATGTAGATGTATATGGCAGAACACATACATGTAAAACCTTATGTGAGCATGTCTGCAGGGTCACAGGTCATGTCTGTTAAGGCAGTGTAAGTCCTTATATGTGACATATACACTGCATCAAGGTCGACTGCATTAATGTGGACACATCCAGCCATATGCTGATAGGTAGGAACAGCAGTACAGACAAACAGACATGCCCACATCAAGACAGCAACCACATGTAGTATGAGAAATGTAATCAGGTGACAAACACACACATATATGGTGATAATATCCACTCAACATTGAGTGTCACATGTGTGTGACACAAACATGTCAGTGGTGTCAGTGTCATGTGGATTTGCAAAGACAACTATTTAATCTTAATAAATGCGATACACATGTATGTTCAGCTGTATGTCTCTGTGAGTTACTGGGACCTGTCTCCATCATTATGTCTTCCAGGTATGCCGTGTGCAAGGCTTCCCCCTTTTACATGCTTGGAGGATGAGGCCTTCATCCCATACCTACTCGATAATCATGACATCCTGTTCAGCCATGTGCCACAAGATGCACAACAGTGGGATGCCCTGTGGATGGAACTTCACAGGAGGGTTAATGATGTGGGTGGCCACAACCGCACATACCAGCAGGTGCACAGACACTGTACAGACCTCATTAGACAGGCAATCGCCAGGGAACAAGGTGCAACAGCTGGTGGACCACCAACCTAGCCCCCACTCACATGTACCGAGGAGCTACTGGCCAACCTGGGGACACCTGTAGAACCACATCCACAAGCCTTAGCCAATATTGTGGAGGTGGGTGTCTCTCAACCACTGAGCCTGGAGTTGCCGGGTAAGTCAGTACTGCACCTATAACAACTGTATTCCATATAGCTGCATGTGTCACTGTACAATATGTAATATAACATCATATGCAAGGCATGTATACGTACATGCCGCATACTATAGTATGCTACTCTGTGTATGCACACATGTGCATACACCATAGTATAGTCTAATGTACTAGTGTATGTGTTATGCACATTGCACCCTGTAGCCTTTATACAGGGGTAGATTATGCTCATACTGCTGTGTTACTCCTATTTAGGTACCTCTGGCATTCCGCTGCAACAGCAGCCCGTTGCAGGTGAGAGTGTTATTATTTATCAGGAACCGTAATACACAAATCTATCTGCCATGTGGCCATTCACAACATGTACACATAATGTATGGTCCTGTCACAATATACAGGTCGGACCTGTAATGCATCACAATGACTATCCATGTGCCACACTTGCAAATTATGTGAATCATCTCACCGACATGAATCCTCACAAACTTTATTGCCAGATGTGTTGACAGCTGTGCATGCAATGGTGGAGGTGCTGTTCACTTTAGGAATGTACAACAGATCTGATCTACAAATGTGGTGAATACAAACAGTACTACACAGTGGGCTGGAGAATGGCCAGCACACAGGTTTCTCTGGTGTGGATCATAGCCCTGCTATGAATGTGTCACAATGTGATGTGCTATCTTGACATGTCCATGATATCTATTGGCCTGGCTGCTACACTGCCTACCTAACCTGAAAACATATCCCACATACTACCCTTTATCTGCATAACCCTGTTGTCAGTGGAGCATATATGCCATATGGGACAACACAGACATGTGAAATAGATGTCCATCACTATAATTTGGACAACACATGTACACACATGGCCATGGAGGATGGGGCACAGACATGGAGCAACACACACAGTAGAAGTGTTATGCTTGTGTGTACACCCTGTCATACAATGGCTGTACATGGTTCGGCCATGGCCTTTGTATAATGGTCATAATGTAGATGTGGAACACTAGACATCCTACAGGCCTGTGCACATCTTGTGTAGGCATAACATCAATCCACCACATAGGATATGTTGAACATCTTGAAGGTGTTGCAACATGACAGCAGTCACCTGTACAGTATCCACATCAGGTCACAGATGCAGTACATTCCCGTTGCTGGTGATGAACATAAATGCCATACTAGCTCCTCATGTGTGTGTGTGTGTGTGTGTGTGTGTGTGTGTGTGTGTGTGTGTGTGTGTGTGTGTGTGTGTGTGGTACACAGATGTCATGTGGGACATGGTGTACTGACATGTTCGCCATGTCTGCCCATAGTTGCCGGGCTGCAGCAATATGGTTGGAGATGTGCAGGGGTGTCATCCGTATAACCATCAGTGATCTGTGTCACAACTTCCACATCATGGTTTAGTGTGTATACACCTCAGTGTCATGGATCAAATTCCACAGTATATAAGTATTGTATCTGAACACAGTCATGGCTATGAACCCTGTCTGTAACTCACACTGTATAGCACTAGAGACTCATCATGACTCCCTGCAATGGCCATGCACATCAGCTAAATTTGCAGTATATCTTCAGGGTGGACAGACAACACTGAATTGGTACACCATTGCCCCACTGTATATTCAACAGGACACCATTGTGTTAAACATGTATGCATGTCATTGCACACATCAGCAGATCACATGTCATACTACATGTGATTATCAAGGTCATATGCCACACATCAGGCAGGTGTACTGTTAATCTGTGCTGGTCCACATGGTGTACACAGGGATGTATGCTAACCACTACTATGATTGTGTAATTTGCATGCCGTCTGCTATCACACATGCATGCTGTTGTGTGCAAACTAGGGATGTATGATAACTACCACTATTATTGTCTGCGCTGTGTGCCATCTGCCGTATCACATGCATGTTGCATGCCTTCTGTCATATCATATGTGTGTGTGTGTGTGTGTGTGTGTGTGTGTGTGTGTGTGTGTGTGTGTGTGTGTGTGTGTGTATGTCTATTGTATAGATTGTAATGTACAGTTCTTGTCTGCCCTCACAGGTGATGTAGGTGCAATGTCCTCCTGCGGTACATCAGATGTTAGTGCCCCCACAGACTCTAGCAGTGATGATGAACATATGATTGGGTCACAGGCAGAGTTGTCAGGGGCTGAAACTGTGCCATTGGTTGCCATTCCATCTATATCCACCTCATCCCCGCACACAGATTCCATACCTGCACATACCCCATCACCAGTGGCCATAGAGGAAGGACAGTTGGCATGTGGTAGCTTGGAACAGGAAAGTGTGGGGGCTATGGAAAGTGTGCCTGCACACCATGGTGTCAGCCAAACTACTGGTAGTGCACCACACAGGCACATGGCCAGTGCTGCTCATAGGAGGACCTCTGGCCAACATGCTCCTGCACAACAGAGCACAGCAACTGGTGTCACCAGACACTTGTTTCAGGCTGTAATGGAGGCACATGCATGTGCTGAATGACGCAACAGAGAAGATCAGAGGCTACAGAGGGCTGCTGTCCATTCTTTAAACAACAGCATACAGGCAATGGTAAATGCTCAACAGCAGATTGCTGATGCTTTGGATAGATGGTTGGGTGACATGGTTGGAGTCCTTGACCATGGCATGACAATCCGCGAGCATGAGCTGTCTGTGTTGGAACATCTGGTAGGAGTGAGGCATTGGGCACATGGACGTAGGCCTGCTACATCACCTGTGTCAGGTCTACGTGTATGAGCTACCTCACATGCCCGCTCCCATAGTGGCGGTAGCGGCAGCAGTGCATCTGGTGCTGTGCTGTCCACACCACAACACAGCAGGCCATGTGCACATGGCCTGGGACAGTCCCAACAGGCACACAGTTCCAGTGGACTAGTGACATCAGACAGTACCCAATCTGCACCTCTGTCTGGTAGTGCCCATGCAACCTTTGGCAGTCACAGGTCACATGTCCTTGACCGGACACTGTGAACTGTAAAACCTCGCCTGTACAGTCTGCAGCTGTCAATAATACCCTTGTGTAGGCCAGACACATGGGAGAACTGTGTGCAGTCATACACACACACACACACACACTGGACACATATGTAGGGCACTGCAACACACATATGCATAACATCCACACACACCCAATTAGATCAAAGGCCCAAACCCACACACATGATGTCATCCAATGGTGCAGCCTAGGCCTCTGGCAAACATTAACACCCTGTGCATATGATGATGCCTGTGCTGTGCTACATCCTTGACATCCACACCATTGGTGCAGGGACATGGTCATATGGTATGATGCACAGGGTGAACAGACTAGGATGATACGTGTAGTTTACAAATGTTGAGGACTGTTAATGGTGAGAAGATATACCATGTAGTACAGGTGTACAATACTGTTAACAGTATGTGTCTTGTTTAACAACACTGCAGCCTAGGCCTCCAGCAAACATTAACACCCTGTGCATATGATGATGCCTGTGCCGCATCCCTGACATCCACACCATCGCTGCAGGGACATGCTCATATGGTCTGATGCTCAGGGTGAACAGACTAGGATGATATGTGTAGTTTACAAATGTTGAGGACTGTAGGATGATATGTAGTTTACAAATGTTGAGGACTGTTGACAATCAGCAGATATACCATGTAGTACAGGTGTACAATACTGTTAACAGTATGTGTCTTGTGTAACAACAGTAAATGCGTGTTGGTCATGATGTTCTGCTGTCCTTCTTCAGGTTTAATTGCACGTGCCGGTGGATGTAAGTGTTTGCCGTTAAGTGTCCCATATGTCAATGTGGACTACTCACGGGTATGTATGAATATACCAGCATGCACTGTGTAGCTGCCACATACCAGTGAGAATGTCCCATGTTACAAACACGTCTACCATTCCAAGAACATGATAGCTGTGTATTAAGCTACTGTGGCCACAGTCGTGACATCCATAAAGGGTGACATCACAGGTACAGTTACATGGAGTGGGGAGGTAAGAGAGTAGTCTAGCTGATTACAAGGGTAGAGGCCAGTGGGAAGTGTGATGCCTCAAGGGGAATCAGTAATACATGTTCCCATAACAAGATTCCAACACGCAACTGCACCCACACACTCAGGTATTGACACGCATGTATTCAGTGACACTGTAACACACACACACACACACACACACACACACACACACACACACACACACACACACACACACACACACACACACTCACTGCTTCACCGACACAGTAACACACACTCGCACACAGTTACAGTACTGTGCACCTACATGATGCGCCACAGAGAATACACATGTACAGGTAGTCAGGCCTAAGATCGGGGACATCAACACAGATAGTTGAACGCATCGCCTGGATGGTGAGAGGGGTCCTATCAGTTCAGTATGGTAACATAGGAACTATGAGATGGAGGAGAATGAAACCCTGCTCGTGCAAAAGGACGATAATCTCAAACGTAGAGCATAGAAAAAGACACTAAAATACTGATTTATTGTATCCAAGTTAAGCGCGCTTTCTGTACCCCTAGCCTTCATCGGGGTACGGCTGAAAGCGCTGAACCTGGACCTAATAAATT
Organism: Protopterus annectens; assembly: GCF_019279795.1. NCBI lineage: Eukaryota > Metazoa > Chordata > Ceratodontiformes > Protopteridae > Protopterus > Protopterus annectens. Next base: position 858,076,920 of record NC_056745.1, read on the forward strand.
GATAATTATCTCTCTTCGAATCTATTCACGTTACTGTGAATAAATCCTCTCCGTTCCACGGAATATCATCTCCATTTTTCAGTATGGTAACATACATCCTCACCCCAGGGACCAGTCAGTCCTACATGCACACACTGTTGCATTCAGTAATTAATACACCTATGTCATGCACAAACAGATACCTCACATGTGTGAGATACATGCCCCTGCCTAAGTCCTGCTTTCTACATTGCAGTCTGTACAGATGTGTACACTAGTGTACAGGAGAGTGAGTAACAATTGAGATGTATTCCCCACAATACGTGACAAATATGGACACGCACGCAACCACACATGCCAGTACTGTGAATCTCAGATCTGCCTAGCTCATGTTATGTATGTCAGATGTACAGCAGTATTGCACGTGTTACAAACTGTACTGACGCTTCCTATGCCAACAGTGCTGATATATGCACTAGGGACGTCATATCTATTAACAGGTGTCAAGTGATTTGCCTTCGCTGTCACCCTGACCGCTGTCTAAGTTGTGCATTATGTCCTTCAATTAACAAAACCATTGCTTACCGGTTACACAGGGTATGGTAGGACCGCTTGTGACACACCTGTGAGCTGTCAACAGCAAACATCCATCTGCAAAGATGCCCCGCCACTTAGCTATTTCAACACATCTGTCCATACCTGTGGTACATATTTCTGTACATTCAGCATATCACCATATGCAGTTGACAATGTTGAGGCTGCATTGCAGCTGCATGATGTACTAGGATACATGCCACCTGCATACATCAGCAACTGCACACGCATGTTATCTGAATGCACAACACTACATGTACAGGTGTGTAGGTCCTACAATCCAGACATTTGGTCATGTTTGTAGGCATTGCAGTTGGTGGATATGTGTAATAACATACATGAAACACTGACTGTTGTATGATATGATGGGTGAGCAGTACAGATGGGATGTTACCTCTGTCAACATTGATATCACACCTTATGTACTATTAGCATTCAGCAGCCATGGACCTACATTCCATGTACATGTGTGTAATGGCTGTAGCCACCTGTTTGCACAAAGGACTACAACAGTTATGCTATTTACAGGTATGTTGTATGTGTGGCATGTACATACCCAGGGCAGGTACATGTATGTCATATCCATACATGAGGGTGTGTACTGGTGTACAGCAACAGACATCTGCTAATTGTGGACAGTACTGAGGACCCTTGGTATGTGTACAGCTGATCTGGTTACAGACAGTTGTATCATTGCATTGCATAACACATGATGCAACTGTGTCAGTACATGTATACTGTCTACAGTTGATGTAAAGCTTAGTACAGTACACAGGTCAAGGGTCACATTGTGGTGTACTCATCTATCATACAACATGTATGGTTGCGTGGTAGTCGTCCGAGGGCATGGTGGTGTCTGCAGTTTACATCCTAGAATGCAGCATGTGACACTGTGTCCTGCACATGATTAATCTGTGATGCCTTTCATGGGGGGACCGGTCAGTACATGTGAGTGGCCTTTATGTATGTGGGTACACTACCTGGAGCGGTCCTTACCTGTGTTATGGCCCACATGTCTGGTTCTGAAGTATATGGTGGTAGTGCTAGGTCCTCAGGTATATGGTGGTGGTGCTATTGTGCACTACAGGGACATCAGCCAGGTGTTCTTCACTGCACAGATGTCAGTACTCCCCATTGTTGGATCTACAGTGGCCAGCTGTGAATATGGACGCTACACATCTAGCACTGGTTAGCATAAGAAAACAGTGCAATTGTCCTGTAGGTGTATGGGAGTTAACCTGTGTTTAGGACATTTGCCTTGGAATGGCACTGTGTGGGCAGATGCAACTTGGGAAATATCCACACTCCCTTGTATCATGGATGCATGTGATATGTGACAAAGGCCTGCCTACTGTCAGCCATGTCATCCCAGAATGACAGCTGATTTGTAAAAGACCGGTGTCAAATATATGTAGAGCAGCGTTCCCACTAACAATGACAACCACTAACACCAGAGCCCATTACAATGTGTTCTTTACGTCTACCTGTAATAGCATGGCCACTGTGGCCCTCCGTGTTTAGCATCAGAGTGCATCCCAGTCAGCCTTGTGCTACTAGGAGTATGAGCATGCCCAGTATATCCTTGTGTAGATGGACACATAGTAGTGCATTCCGACCAGCCCTGTGCTACTAAGTGTATGAGCATGCCCAGTATATCCTTGTGTAGATGGACACATAGTGCATTCCGAACAGCCCTGTGCTACTAAGTGTATGAGCATTCCCAGTATATCCTTGTGTAAATGGACACATAGTGCATTCCGAACAGCCCTGTGTTACTAAGTGTGTGAGCATGCCCAGTGACACCTTGTGTTGGTTATGTGCCTCTGTGTATGGGCATGGCCATTGTAACCCTGTATAGTGGTAGTAGTCGTCCATTCCACAGATGGGCATACTCCAGGTCAGGATGGATTCATACTTTAAACACACAGGTTCACAGGTATGTACATCTTAACTGCCAGCATCCCTGTTGATGTCCGCATTCCCAGACGGTCATAATGACAGCCTTGACATGTGTAGTCTGTGTGGCGCAATTCGTATATATGTAGTATTGTAATAGTAATCTGTAAATAAGCAGGTGTTCTGTACCCGACACTGGCGTGTGTGTATGTCTGTCCCCGTTTGCCGGTGGACTATAAATTGTTTTTAGACTAGCCACACTCCATACATTTCTTATACCCACTGTTAGCCAGGCCAGTGAGGACACCCATCTACAAATACACCTCTGGGAGGGCTGTGTCCCAGTAATCTCGTTAGTGTGTTCTGTAACTGTGCAATGCTGTAGTGCAATAAAGTAGTTAGGTCAGTGTTATACTCCCACACTTGCCGTGTGTGTGTGTGTGTGTGTGTGTGTGTGTGTGTGTGTGTGTGTGTGTGTGTGTGTGTGTGTGTGTGTGCGTGTGTGTGTCTCCCCATTTGCCTGAGAACTGAGTAATACCTTTATACTGCTCACACCCCATACATTTCTTATACCTACCGTTAGCAAGGCCGATGATGTCACCCATCTACAAATACACCTCTGGGAGTGCTGTGTCCCAGTAATCTCAGTAGCGTGTTCTGTAACTGTGTAATGCTGCAGTGTAATAAAGTAGTTAGGTCGGTGTTCTAGTCCCACATTTGCCGTGTGTGTGTGTGTGTGTGTGTGTGTGTGTGTGTGTGTGTGTGTGTGTGTGTGTGTGTGTCTTCCCATTTGCCTGAGGACTGAGTAATACCTTTATACTGCTCACATTCCATACATTTATTATACCCACCGTTAACAAGGCCGATGATGTCACCCATCTACAAATACACCTCTGGGAGTGCTGTGTCCCAGTAATCTCGGTAGCGCATTCTGTAACTGCGTAATGCTGTAGTGTAGTAAAGTAGTTAGGTTGGTGTTCTAATCCCAGACATGCCAAGTGAGTGTGTGTGTGTGTGTGTGTCTGCCTGCATGAAACAAGTACAGTGCTTTGTAGTATTCGCTGTAGTGCGTGCCCTAAATGCAAGTTGCTGCATTGTGATACAGTAAGGGCTTCTATACAGGACATGGCAAGTGTGTGTTTGTCTGTCAGAGCCTGTGCAGAGGTGGCCGTGATTGTCTTACCATTGGACATGTTTGGGAGTGGGTTTTATAGTTTTCCTATATAGTATCAGTCTTATGACACATTGGCCACCTAACAAGGAGTACAGCTGTCAGTCAGCCAAGGCACTGTGTTGGCAAGCCATACCCATACATCTGGCAAAAGGGCTGGTGAACTAGGTATGCAGCCCTACTAGTACCCGATATATGTCCCACACCCATGTGCCATGCACATACAACCTTGCCTAGGATATCCCACTATGTTGCAAGTAACTTGCACATTGAGGACAGATAGTAGGCATGGTGTGGCTGCAGTGGCCTGCAGAGGACATGGCACTCTGTACAGTGGTACAATTGGCACATGTATGCAGACATTGCACCTTCATTATGTGCCACACTGAATGGCTGCAACATATGTGGTGCCATCATATGTGATCCACTAAGGTCAGACAATGCTGTACACATGTGCCCTGTATGGATCCATGCCACTGACACCACGGAATACCTGTCCATTCTATACATGCAGGTGCAGGGCCGACCTGCTCACTGTAAGCAGGTTTCGCCACACCAGGCCAGTATAGGCATATCGGGGTATAACAGGCTGTGTACACTACATGTGTCTGCCAAACCAGGTACACCTGTACATGTCACTGTAGAGTATTGCGGGACATGCACATCCCAGGCACTGTCCATATGAAAGACTATCAAACACAGACATGGCATGCATTGCAAAGCTATGGCCCTACACATTGGTAACCAGGCTGTCAGGCCAGATATTGCAGTACCCATCTGTGTGGGACATTGCAGACACTACACCCCTGCACTGCACACCATTGTCGGGTGACGCAATGGCAAGGATTACCCCTCACTCAGCTTTGTACAGCCATCTTGTGCATCCCAACACTACACACCCATGGAGCAATGCATACCTGCATGACAGTACTGGCACCCTGTGTCTGCATGTGGGTTGTGATGCTCCCAACCACAGTCACTCCCAGTATAAACCTCATTGGCATACCAACAGTTGTCAAGCACTTTCACATGGCCTAGCCCATTGAACCTCCAGATATCCCCTGTGGTGCATGTGGTCCTGTGCATTACTGCAGTGTGGCAAACTAAGTAGTTACATTGTGTATTTGCCACCCTGGCAAAGGTGTCAATGCGTGTCCATTAGAGTGTGGTTGTGGTGACAATGGCATCCGTTCACGTGGACTGACGTGTGCCACACCTAATGTATGTCTACTATATCTGTTGCAGATGGCACTCACTCACCTACACACATGTTCTTACAGCACTGCAACATGCCGCCTCTGTGGAACATGTAGTAATGTCATGAGTAGTCAGGGGTTTGACCCTGTACTATTCAGCATGCGGCAGATTATGGTGAAGTCTCCAAGCCCTTCCCTGGTGTACATTTCCTGTCTCGCACACACACTCTCTGGTGGATGTAAAGGTGTACACCTGCACAGCAGCAGCATGTGTATTGTAACAGATGGAAATGGTCAGGTGATGGCCTCTGCACCTATTGCAGTCCTCCTCTAGCTGATTGCATGTGGTACAGCTGTGATGGTGTTCCCATAGCCATCCACATGGTAAACACAGTACACTATCTAGGGAAACATGTTATTATCTGGCCATGACAGTCGCTGTGAGTGGCACCTGGATGTGGTGTTCTGACATGGCATCACAGATGATATCTGGATGTACCTCAATCATTTTCAACAGTGGGAAATAGCCTAATGACAGGAGGATGATGTGCCACACAACTACATCATGTAAGTGTAGCTATGCTGCATTTCGACTACTGTCTGTTTAACATGTGTGTGGTAATGGCTATTCTGCATGTTAAAATACAGACATGACAGTACTCTGTTCACGAGGGAACCCCATTTGTAGGGCCATCTGTGAACAGGTCAGTGTGTACAACTATTTGTTTCCTGTGTTACACACTGAACACACTTCTGTGCACAACAGAAGCATGGTGTGGGGATTGCAGACAGTACATGATGATAGGGATGTGTTACTGCCATTGCATCCCTGACTGGACATGTGTCACATGAGACAGTAGTATGACTGACATTGTGTGGGATTCCCAGTAACAAGCCAATGATGGGCAACTGTTCATAGCTGCGGTCACATGTCTATGACATATTGTACAGTTGCCATGCGGTATATATGCATGTGTTGTGCTCCCTCTGCAAATGTATACAATCTGTTGGGTTTCTGGTGATATCTATGCATACTGTCGTAGGTAATCCTGTATGCTGTTGTCTATCACTAAGCCATATGTGGGTTTAAAACACAACACCATAGGCTGAATGGGTTGGTAGGTCCCAGCAAAGCCTCCTGTCCCAATTCAGCTGACCATGGCACTGGGCACTAGCACATCTGGGGCCCAGTCATTAACATCAACCTCTGTTGGCTCTGCACCACCTTCTGGTGGCTCCACCACTGACGATGGAGCATGTCCCCCTTGGGAGCGGGACCAGACAGGTACATATCTGCTGTCGTGCGGTCCCGGACATGTTTCGTAGGTGGATCCCTAAGGGGTTACGAAGCCAGATACGCCAGTTCAAGGGCAGCGTTTCACATTTACAGGGTGATGCTGCATGTCCTGGACAGCCCCCAGCATGACCTCCTTTGCAGCTTTGTAGGTGCAGTGGCAGTTGCCCATGGCTGGAGACCTCCATCCCACTGTTTCCATGGGCTTTTGAATGCCAAAGACCCATCCCCATCCAGGGTGTATCCCTCCCACATGTGTCATATACCAACCCTGTATGCTGTCATTTCTGTGCTCCTACCTATCCTCCACGGCCATACCTACACTCCTTCCCCAACATCTGACCCTCACCTACGGACACATAAGGCCATTTGGCTCCTAGGACACCATCTGCCCTATACATAGCTGTCCATTACACACATGTGCCCACTGGACACATAAAACCCTTGTAATATGCATCATAACATACTACTGTTATCTTCACCACTGTCCCTCAGGTGCACGGTCCTGGTATGCACATCACTCCTACACGTTCAGGTACACATGAGGAGGATGACCCCATTGTACACAAAACACTACCAGTCCCTCTATGGTTACCCCATTTACCTTTATCTTGATGATGATGTTGCACATTGCAGGAGTACTGTTCACACATAATGATTGGACAGGTACTGTTGTGTTAATGTACATTACATGCACAGAGTGATGTATACAGCCAATGTACAACTATTGTCTGTCTGAGGGAGTCTTGTGATCACATAGAGCAACACCACTACATAATACAGGCATCACTGGTGTTTCCCGTTTCATTCATTTGTAATGCTTTGTTGCCACATGGCATGTCCCTGATACATCTCTATATATGTCTGTACCTATATGCTGGACATAAACACTCACATGTACTTCTACATGATGGCATACATTCCTATTACTGTTGAATGACCACACTGTATGATATCCTCTGGTTACAGCCTCTTATGCTCGATTAGCCTCTACATTGCTTAACCAATGCAATACTCGCATACTGGTAGCCAAACACATTTACACCTGCTCGTTCCCGCACTTGCTAATGCACCGGCACTGGTGCTTGCATCTGTCACTCACACCCCTGAGTATGAGCGAGGACCACAATATTACCTTGTGATGCCTATTACATCATACTACATGACTCCAGTATCAGGATTGGCCACCCATTAGGCGACGGCATTGCGTTTGGCTGTACGGGATCTGCGGCCTGTCCAGTGACACAATCATATTTGTGTGCACCTCATACAATGTGCTCCCACCTTGTGATGCCTATTACATCAGAATACATGAATACAGTATCGGAAACAGCTGCCTATTAGGCGATGGCATGGCATCCATCTGTTTGGAATCAGCAGCCTGTCTGGAGATTCATTCATATTCATGTGATCCTCTTAGGCATACCTTGTGATGCCTATCACATCTGACTACATGACTACAGTCATAGCCAGCCTTAGGCATAGGCCAACTAAGCGGCTGCCTAGGGCACCACTTTACTGGGTGCACTTTACCAGTATTTATTTGGTGTAGGTAGACTAGGATGGGGGCACTGGGTGTTGTGGTGGGGGGTGCCATTGTGCCCTCTGCCTAGGGCACCAGTTGACCTAAGGCCACTCCTGACTACAGTATCAGGAATGGCTGCCCATTAGGTGACAGCATGGCATTCAAATGTACAGAATCAGCAGCCTGTCCACTGAATCATTCATAATTGTGTGTTCCTCTTACAATCTGCTCCCACCTTGTAATGCCTATTACATCGGACTACATGACTACAGTATCGGGAATAGCTGCCCATTAGGCGATGGCATGGCATTCGACTGTACAGAATCAGTGGCCTGTCCAGTGAATTAATCATATTTGTGTGTTCCGCATACACTCTGCTCCTGTCTGGCTGATACATGGGAGCCGAGATCCTGCATTACAAACAAGTAGTTGGGTTGTGGAAGCCACATCCGTTAGACGGGTCATGCTACTGCATACCTGTTATAGGTTTGCCACCTTCTCAGTTGGCCAAGGTAGGACTTTAAGTTTCCACCTGTCCCACTTTACGAGGGACAGTGCAAAAATAATCAAGACATAGCACATGTCCAGATTACAGGACATTATTATATTCTATGTTTCATTAATAATTGCATACAACAGTTATTTTATATATGACACTTCTATATGATATGTGAAGTAGCATAAGCAATTCAAATGCAACTAGATTAAGCTTTTATTTGCACAGATAAGTGTAATCCTGTACTATGCACGGCTGTAGGTATGTTTAGTCCTGGAATGTCTGACATTTCTACAGAATATGTCCCACTCTGGCCATTTGGAAAGGTGGCAACCCTATAGGACCTGTATGTACAGACGTCAGACTTTGCAGGGCAACACACCCACAGCCAGTAGAAAGAGGAGAACTTCACTGTTTTGCCTAAATAAAAGGTTACTCTTGTAGCATTATAGTTTCTTATACTGTTACCTATAACATTTAGGTGTTTCAGAGGAACATAATTGTTTTATGCTACTACTACAGACAATATAGGTAGTCTTTGCCCTAAATCACAGGACATTTGCCTTAATTACAGTTATTATGCAGGACACAACTGCCCACAGGGGAGTGTACCTCGCAAAGGTGGACAGGTGGTAACCCCAAACCTTTTATTCTGTCAATCTTCTAGGGTAGTTGGTGGAACATGCACTTTCTCTCACTATCAGACCTCTCATACGAATTGGGAAGAATAAACACTGAATCAGGGACACTGCATAACGACCTTGGGACACATTTAGAAGGTTGGTGCTATTAACCTGACACATTGACGGACACAGAGCACATATGTATTCAGCTCCATCTCATCCTCCTGCATCCCTATCCTGATGTCTAACCTCAACTTTCCCCATTCTGCCTTATGTCTCTCTTGTATGGCAGCATCCTATTACATTACTTATTAAAGGTTAAAGCAAAGTAGTCATTTAATGCTCCTACTTTTCTGAATCTTCATCTTTACACTTCCTGAGCACATCTGTCCTTCCGTTCCTACTTTTTGGCATAAATATATACATTCTTTTCCTCTTGATCTCTTCTCCAACTCCTTTTCATCTTGCACCTTTGCAATTCTTATATTCTTTGTTGCCTGTCTGCTTGCTTCCTTACTCTGTACTTCTTCCACCTTACCCCCTTGCTCTTTCCTTGCACCTAATGGAGGATCTGACTATTCTCCTAATCATTAGTCTCACTACATGTGGACATCCCTGGCCCTCTCTACTTTGTTTTGGACCACATTCAGAGTGTCATCATTTCTGACCCAGTCTATACTATTTGGTTGAACCTTGCAGGTTTCAAGATCTCAGCTAGTATTCACTCTCTTTCTCTCTCTCTTTGTCTGTACTATGGAGTTCAGAATCTCTCAGGCCTCACCTGGAAGATTCAGATTCCCACCTCTATAATGTTTTTTCATCTACCTAACTGTCCTTTATACTCTGTCTCTCCTTCAATCTCTCATCATTCTCCCTTGACTAGTCTAGGTGTATAGTGCACTGTACTGATCCAGCAACATTTCTTCCATTCCCTTACCTGACTCTCCCCATCAATGTATCCCTCTTTGTATTGTGATACTTCTCCTTCCAGACCATAGCTGATGCATGTCTTTATATAAGCTATTATTCCACCACCACCCTCCCTAATATGTTGTTACCAAATAACCTATAACTAAGCACCTTCATGTCACAAGGCCCTCTTACCACTGACCTATGTTTTTGTGATACAAGCAATGCCCTCCCTCTTCTCCTGCATAACTATCTGTAGATATTCTATCATCCTACTTGGGCTCCTTACATTCCTTAGCAATATACTTGGCTATATTTAGAGTCACTTTGTATTTCCTTTTTCCATTTTCTGTATCTTTTTTTTCTGTTTTTTTTTCCTACTGCATGAATACATATCTGCACTCGCTGCACCCTCTGCATCTTTGACCCCCCCCCATGTTTTAGGTTAAATCTATAAACATTGAAATATCTCTTTCTAACTCAGTTCTGAGTACTGCTGTCTACCTTGCCCTATGACAGAGCCTGTACCTGGGTTAGAGCTAGTCTGTTTGCCTTGTCTCATCATTTTTTTACCATTCTCAAGCCTTTCCATCTCATGACTGTTGCTGCAACTAATCATTATGTTCCCTAACTCTTTCTCTTTCCTCACTGTGCTGGCTTGTGGCTCAGAGAACAGTTAAACACCTAACATTTTGAAAAACTTACTCCTGGACTGCCCCTACTCTACTAATGAACAGAGGCAGCTCCTAAATGCTTTATCCCATACATGGTCCCCCCAAATTATCTGTGGTATGATCCCAGTTATTCTTATTAGGGGCAATATATAATTATTGACCATGGGATGGGTAAAGCCAATCTATAACCAAATGAGATAGCTTAATTCAAGCACCAAATGGGAAACTGACCAGGCTTAAAATGATCCACAAGGACAGCTTGTCTAGTACTTACTTATGAACTTATATGCACTCCTTAGAGTGTTACTTTCACCACTCTTTCCCAGCATCTGTCTACTTTTTCCTCGGGTCCTGCTTTCTATCACTATAACTGTATCATTGTGAAGTCATTAGTGAGTACATGCTCTGCAACATGGGTTCAGCCCTTATCCTTGGAGCCATCTTTATCACCTTCCCTCACTTATTACTGAGTCAGAGCACTGAGACTAGATTCACTGTGGTCTTGTATCCTTTGCTAAAAACTCTTAATTACCTGAATGACTGAGTCCCCAATCATGAAAACCATATCTTCTCTCATCCCATACTAGCACTCACCTCCTTCATTTCATGGCCCTTGCCTACATTCCCTCTCAAGTTCTGTTATCCTCAGCTTGTTTCTGTCTGTGCTGGTTGCCTCACTCCCTTTTATTCATCTTATCCCTTTCCCCTAACCCTTTCTCCCTGCCTTTTTTCCTACAAGGCCATTTTCCTGTTATCATTCCTTTGCCTTCTGCCAGTACCTTTGAGCGGTGTCCATCTCTTCCTGCTTTGATGGTTGCATCTCCTACATTTTCTTTTCACTTCACTTGATGTCACTCAGCATGTTTGTACTATTGGCCATGTCATTTTACCTCTTCATTTCTGCCAGTTAACCTTCCCCATTCTGTCTTCTAGTTTCCTGTTAAATTTACAGCCTCAGTCTAAAATGTTTCCACCTGTCTAGCTTTTCATCTATTCCCTCAAGCTCTCATATTCTTTTCTGATGCCTTCCAATTATCTTGCATATCTCATAGCCTCTGTTATCCCAAAGCCAAACAGCTGCTCCACATGGTGAGCAAAACCAACCATATTTTTCCCACTCTTCTTGTCCAGCCTATCCTTTTCTTTCCATCGTCACAAGTGAAGATTGAGGGAATGGTGAAATGGACCAGTGAGTTGGTACAGTAATTGTTGTATTGAGGAAAATTCTTTGCATTGAACAAAGGGAAAGAAGCAGTAGCCAAATCCTAGAACTAAGCTCTCAGTTTATGAGTCTCTTGCTTAGATCCATCATTTTTCCTTAAGACTTTCTGCCACAAATGTACCTCTGCAGTGTGATCTGCCTAAGCAATTTTCAATTCAGTGAGGAGTGGTAATTCATCACTGTGAAAAAGCAGAAAATCCCCGAGGCTCCAAGAGCAGAATAAGTTTTTTTTTCTTACATTTACTTCATTGAATTGTACTTCTCAGCACTTATAGTTCTGCTATACAGCTAAACTACTACATTTTGCATTGTTATAAAGCCTTTTTTACTGTTTCACTGCATTTTTGTACTGTTTTATACTGTTTTAACTGCATTTTCATTGTTAGTGTCTCATTACTGTAATTGCATTCTTATTGAATTACTTAACTGTAAACTGCTTTTTCATACTGAGAGTTGTATTTTCTGTATGTGAGTGCTCTATCTATGCTTTTCTGTGCATTTTTTTGTGAGGTCTCTGTGTTCTAGTCAGGTAGCATAGTCTGGATAGGGGCCTGCTGTTATCCAGGCCTGGTTGTTTTGCTTGTTGAGTTTCCTGTGTTTCTGGCAGCCATCTTCTGCTGGTAGTATCTTGTCTTCACTGTTAGTGAGAGTAACAGGGTTGCCTGATCTTCTCTAGCATGAGTGATTGGTTGAAAGAGTATGGGTTAGAAGGACTGGGTAGTAATTCAAACTTCTAGATTTTTCCATCTTTCAAGTATATATAACCTGTGTTTGTAGGTTGTTGCATTTGTTTGCTCATTGTGCACTGCTGCTGCGCTGTTTTAACTGATTGTGAGGTATCTCAGTTGCATTGTTTTTCTCTTACTAGCACTCCTGTGTAACTGGTGCCCTCCCTTGCTACTACTGTAATTTTATCCAGCCCTACTCACACCTATAGGTACTTTATTCTGATAGTACCCAGTCTACCATCCTTTACCTCTCTTCCACAGATTCTGACAACCATGGACAGACAATTTCCTGTGGTTTCTCCTGCTAGTCTTGTTGATATGGGCATCCTGAGACAGTGTAGCAACAGCCTTATGTACACAGACAACCCTCTTCTTCTACCACCTGGAAACACAATATGTGAGAGATGCAATTGCATTAAGAACCTAGAATCCTACTTTTTATAACATCACTCTATTTTATCCTGAATCAATATAATAATTACTATATAATAATAGGAGGTGATTGGAACACATACCAAGATCCCACATTAGACAAATCAAGTTCATACAGGTCCTTTAATAACCAAGCAGTGATAGCACTACATACACACACAATATACCTCATGACTTTATTTTAACATTAAAAAAACTATATAATAATCCCTATACAAATCTAGTTATTAATACAAATCTCTCAAAAAGAATACAAATTAAGAATGGTACCCGTCAAGGATGTCCGTTATCTCCTATATTATTCAATCTATATTTATTACCTTTATTTCTACATATCAAACAAAATATCTATCACAATGCCCCAATAATATATGGTACGAAAATTTCTATGGCTGCTTTTGCGGATGATCTAAATATTTACTGTATGACACCTGTTTCAGATATCAAGAAAATATTAAAGGCAGTGGATGACTTTGCAACAATATCCAATTACAAAATAAATTTTAGAAAAACTAAGTTATTTCCTTTAAAGACGCCTACACCCTTTTCGCTTTTACCATTGATAGGTCAGGTAAAATCCGAAGAAAAAATAAAATATTTGGGTATTGTTTTTTCAACAGATAATAGAGACTTTTATGTGAATAATGTTAAGTTACTTTGGGAGCATATAGTGTCTGATTTAAAAAGATGGAATCATTTGAAATTACCAATAATGGCAAAGACCTCAATTATTAAAATGAACATACTTCCCAGAATATTATATATCTTTAGAGCTACTCAAGTCCAAATTTCTAGGAAATTCTTCAAACAAATTCATACGGAATTAGGTAGATTTGTATAGGAACCTAGAAAAACTAGGATATCCTATGATAAACTGATGACTCTGAAAAACAGGGGTGGTTTAGAGTTACCGAATTTTGAAGCATATTATTTAATAATAAATGCTAATAGAATTCTAAGAGTGGTTAACTTTGATATGTCTAGTCCCAAATGGTCACCCAAGTGGTTGATTCTGAATTATAAACATGTTACTGGACTGGGTATTAATTGTAAGGCATTTCCCTTTTTAAATAAAGATACCCTTAAAATGTATGCTCTGATGGAACATATCAGAGTATATATAATATCAATACAAAATCTGTTTAACTCACTAAATCTCTTACAATATATGATGACTTTTCAACCATTTCATAAGAACCCAAATTTGAAAATTGGTAATCAGCTGATAGATCTTAAAAAATTCCCACTTATAAGTGATTTAACCATACTTGATTTATATCCCTTCCTTGGTATCTCAATACACGACATGTTAAGAGAGATGAATCTCTGGAGACAAAGATGGCCGCCATTCTGTAGACACTGTATATCTACAGCTCTCCAGATACTCGGAATAAAAATCAACCCTGAGATTATACTACAAGATTTTTTGTATTAATCATTGGATATAACTATTCTACTACAACTAAACATTGCCTGAGAGGTAAAAGAACAGAAGGAAACTAATTAAATTCACAGGATTAGATCTGATTGTCTGCCTGACTCTGAACAGAGTATTAAACAAAGGAACTGTCTGACTTCTGTTTCACGATGTCAAAAGAGGAAAAAAGCATGGAAACAACAACAACTAAAACCAAATTATCAGCACTTCAGTCACCAGAAAAAGATTCAACAATCAAAAGGCAGAAAACTGCAAAACAACAGGAACTTTTAAAAGCTGGAATGACAAATAAACCGGATCAATTGGCTAACATGGAAGACATCAAAACTGCTTTGTTGCCCATACAAGAAGCTTTAAAAGAACTTTCAAACCAGGTACTTTCTTTTGGTGCCACATGCAGTCAAATTCTTGAAAGGATGGATAAATCAGAAGCTAGGATATCCAAAAATGAGGACAGAATAACATTGCTTACAAAAAAAACAGATATTCATGACCTGGACATTCAATCTATGCAAAACAAGATTCTGGACTTGGAGGCAAGATCCAGAAGGAACAACATAATTATTAGAGGAATTCCTGAAACTATCCAATATAATGATTTAATTTCTACCATCATACAAATACTGGAAACATTGTTCAATGACTCTGATATTGCTAAGCAAATTGTTATAGAAAGAGCCCATAGAGCTCTCAGAGAAACACAAGCCTCAAATATTCCTAGACCGGTTTATGTCAAAATTCTCAACTACCAGGATGTAAATAAAATAATTCTAACTGTTAAAAAGAATGGAGGTTATGTTATGTGGCAAAATAATAGAGTTTCTATGGGACAGGATTTACCATTGCAAATAAGACAAGCCAGACAAGCATTAGCGCCATACTGCAAGTTCCTTATTGAAAAGAATATTAAATTTCAGATGAAATACCCTAACACATTAATTTTTACAGTTGATGGATCCATATATTCCATCGCTACAAAAAAAGAAGCAAAACTTACCTTTTTGAAGATTTTCAAATCCCTCCCAACTTCGGAAGCTTAACTTGACCATTCAGTCTGTTTACAGCAACGTGGATACTGGGATTCCATGCCTACTATACCTCGAGGCTCCAAAATCCTTTGTTTATTTTTTCTTCTTCACCGGGCCCCTTGGTCAATAATTAACTAGTTTTTTTTTGCAGGTCCAGCTTGTTTACAAAGATTCCACAAACTTTTACAGCTTCTACGAACTGTGTCCCTTCGTGAGGCAACAGGAAGTCCTTTAGATGCTGCTGAGGGTCCGCTTTCGAGGTGGCACATCCGGAAGTCCGTCCGCGTAATGGTTCCCCTTCGCGAATTCGAAGACAAGATTTCATGACCAGGAAGTAGATAGAGCTCTGTGGAAGAAGGGGAACCTACTGGGATCATAAAACGAGGCTTCATGGACTTTTAATGTATGTTTCAACTTCTATTTCTGTAAAAGGGAATGTGAATTCATTCAGGTAGGATTTAAACTGAAATATTAATGTAGTGGTTAAAATGTGTTATTTAACTGATATGGTAGAAGTAGGATAAAGTTATCATAGTTATTCTATTTTCTTAGGTAGTTTGCCTGAATGTGGATGTGATAATAATATTGTACTGTACTGCAATATTTATTCTCCTGTTTTTAGATTGTGTTTTAATACTGTAAATGTTTAGATACAAAGGGGTTTTAATGTTGGGATAGTTAGTAAATTAAAAGCACATAATATATCCTGGCATTTCTAGGAAAATGAAGGTTATTTTTCTGATGTGGTTCTGAATGTTTTGGGAACTGTGCTATTTAGATATCATTTTATATATTTAAGTATAGTATCCACTAAGCATAGTTAATGCTACTTGTATTCACCAATGATGCTGTCATCACAATGTTAAATAAGTTAGATTAGATAAACAATGTCAGATTTAATGCTTTAAATATAAATTAAACATATAGTGAATTATCTTGAAGTCAATAACATTATTGTTTAATAGGAGTACTGTCATATATCTGTTTAGGTTAGATTTAAATAAGATAATTAGATATTCTAGGGTAATATATAGAACTAATAATATATGTTAACTATTAGAGAGGTAGAATAGTAATTTTGAATGTAAGGAATATCATTTGTGTTAACTAAATAATGTGTTCAAGAGCTGTAGATAGTTACCAATGTTTAGTAGGGAATGTTTTGGTTAGGTTTTGTAGAGTTAGATGTAGTTATTATATGTTTTTTGCATGTTTTTAGTGTGTTATTTTGTAAGATAAAGAACAGATATTTAGTAATGATGTGTACCAATAAAAGTTTATACAGTGTAAAAAACCTATGTATGTCCTGGTCCAGGGGAATAGTGGATAGGCACTGGTTAGGGATGGGATGTCAAGATTGCTTCCAGACATTATATACTGTGCTAATACATTTGAATCTAGTATCGTCTTTCAATTTTAAAATATACTTAAAAGTTTTAAAAATCTTAGTATGTGGATAATAGACTCATGGAATGTTAAAGGGTTCCAGAACTTGAAAAAAAGGAAATTATTTTTTCATTTATTCCTCCAGTCAAAGGCATGTTTTATTTTATTACAAGAAACCCATTTGACTAACGATCAATGGACTGCCCTTAAAAATAAGAAATGGATCAGAGAGGTGGTAGCTTCGGAAGGGACAACTAATAGTGCAGGGGTGGCGATTATTATTAAAAGTCAGTACCAAGAGAAAATCCTAGATTTTAAAATGGACAAAGAGGGAAGATGGTGTTATGTGATTCTTGTATCCAAACTTTACGATAAACCGGTGATACTTTCTTAATATATATGCCCCATGTACCAATCAACAATTTTTCATAACATCACTTTATTTTATCCTGAATCAATATAATAATTACTATATAATAATAGGAGGTGACTGGAACACATACCAAGACCCCAAATTAAATAAATCAAGCTCCCATAGGTCCTTTAATAACCAAGCAGTGATAGCACTACAGGAATTTAAAACAGATTTTAAATTATATGATCCATTTAAATACAATAAGAATCAAATGAATGCAAATAACTTTACATTTTATTCAAGTTGTCATAAAATGTGGTCCAGGATCGACTTTTTTCTAATTTCAGACGCACTAATGTTTTTTGATCCCTATACATACTTACAAGCTCAACATTTGTCGGATCATTCTAGGCTCACATTAACTTTCAATAAGGACACTAGTCATAAGATACGTTTTAGAGGTTATAATTGGACATTAAATCCATATCTATTGAATAAAGAAGATGTAATAAAAAAAGTTCAAGAGTCCTTTAACCAATTACTAGCTAATCTTTCGGAACACCGTCATCCGTCTGACATAGAATGGGCAACTACCAAAGCACAAATTAGAGGAATGTTTCTCCAAAAGGCTACTTATTACAAGAAATTACAAGTGAGAGACATACAAGAATTGGAAACTAAAATTAAATTACTGGATCAGGATCTAATTGGGAATTATAGTAAACAAACTGAAACGGAGTTATTAAAATGTCAGAAGGACCTTTTTTTACTACAAAACAGTAAATTATCATTTTATGAACAGAAAATGCTGGTAAAATATGCCAATCACATACAGACCCCTTCAAAAGCATTAGCACGTATCATTAATCAATCGAAAATACCTTCTCAAATCTCTGAAATACACTTTAATAATAAAACATATACCAATACTGAAGATATCATGAAGGCATTTGAACTAATATTTTCTCAAGTATATGGTGAGCAGCAGGAATTAAATATAAATAAGAGTAATAATGATTTTCTGCAGAAAATTATCTTTCCGAAGATTGGTGATGAGCTTCATATGAACTTAGTTAAACCAATTTCTTCAGAGGAGATAACTGATGCAATTAAGAAGTTGAAGCCATATAAAGCTCTGGGACCGGATGGTTTGACCACGGAATTTTATAAAACTTTTAGTGATATATTGGGGAAAATACTTCCACAGGTATATAACTATATAACTAACAATAAAATTACTGACCCACATTTTAATGCTTCAAAAACTATTCTTATACCGAAAGAGAATGCTGATTTACAAAACCCAGATAACTATAGACCTATTTCACTTTTGAATATAGACATGAAAATTATGACATTGATTTTGGCTAATAGATTGAAGAAGGTAATTAACCTGATAATATCAGAAGAACAAGCCGGTTTTATAAATGGCAGACAAACTACAGATAATACGTTATCACTTCATGCACTGATTTCTTATGCCACTCACAGGAACTTTAATGCTTATGCACTCATAATTGACGCGCAAAAAGCTTTTGATAGAGTGAACTTAGAATGTTTGTTTGATATTTTAGCATGTTTTAATATACCTCAAGAATTCATTTTAACTTTAAAAAACTATATAATAATCCTTATACAAATTTAGTTATTAATAGGACTCTCTCATAAAGAATTCAAATTAAGAATGGTACCCGCCAAGGATGTCCGTTATCTCCTATATTATTCAATCTATATTTAGAACCATTATTTCTACATATCAAACAAAATATTTATCACAATGCTCCAATAATTTATGGTACGAAAATTTCCATGGCTGCTTTTGCAGACGATCTGAATATTTACTGCACAACACCTGTTTCAGATATTAAGAAAATATTAAAAGCTGTGGAAGACTTTGCAAAAATATCTAACTACAAAATAAATTTAAAAAAAAACAAGGTATTCCCGTTAAAGACGCCTACACCCTTCTCGCTTTTACCATTGGTAGGTCAGGTAAAATCCGAAGAAAAAATAAAATATTTAGGGGTTGTTTTTTCAACAGATAATAGAGACTTTTACGTAAATAATGTTAAGTTAATTTGGGAGCAGATAGTCTCTGATTTAAAAAGATGGAATAATCTGAAATTACCAATAATGGCAAAGACCTCAATTATTAAAATGAACATACTTCCCAGAATATTATATATCATTAGAGCTACTCAAGTTCAAATTTCTAGGAAATTCTTCAAACAACTTCATACAGAATTAGCTAGATTTGTATGGGAACCTAGAAAAGTTAGGATATCTTATGACAAACTGATGACTCCGCAAAACAGGGTGGGTTAGAACTACCGAATTTTGAAACATATTATTTAATAATAAATGCTAATAGAATTCTAAGAGTAGTTAACTTTGATAGGTTCAATTCGAAATGGGCTCCTAAGTGGTTGATTCTGAATCATAAACATGTTGCTGGACTGGGTATTAATTGTAAGGCATTACCTTTTTTAAATAAAGATACCCTTAAAATGTACGCTTTGATGGTACATATCAGAATATATATAATATCAGTACAAAGTCTGTTTAACTCACTAAATCTCTTACAATATATGATGATTTTTCAACCATTTCATAAGAACCCGAATTTGAAAATTGGTAATCAGTTGATAGACCTTAAGAAATTCCCACTTATAAGTGACTTAACCATACTTGATTTATATCCCTTTCTCGGTATCTCAATACATGACATACTAAGAGAGATGGATCTCCCTAACTCGTATTTAATTATAATAAGACAGTTAAAGGACTTATCAATAAGCTATTTTAGTAATAGGAATTTCAAAATTAAAGAAGAAGATTTAAACATTTGCCTAAACTTATGGCAAACTCTAACACAGGAATGTAAATATATAACAGCCTCATATAGTTTGATGAAAGATGTGAAATACAATAACCAAATACTTTTATCCAAATACTGGAAGGAGAAATTGTTAACGATTGAAGATAGTAAAATAGTGAGAGCAATTAACTTAACCTTAAAATCAGTGTCCCTTCAAAAGTTATTACTTACTCAGTTGATGATATTTAATAATGCGTATTATACGCGTCTCACTTTACATAAATTTAACTCAAAAAATTCACCCAAATGCCCATATTGTATAGATCAAACGGCTGACCTTTTACACATGTTCTGGAGTTGTAAATGTATTTTTAAACTCTGGAATTCTTTGAAATTCCAACTACAAAAAATGGGATATCAACAGTCTACACTTTCTTGGGAGTTTATGATTCTGGATATACCGCCAATTAATTTGGATAGATCCCAAAGGATCATACTCGTAAATATTTTTTTGTTAATGAAGCTGTATATAGCTACAAATTGGTTGAATCCATCCCAGACTTCATGGGAAAACTTCAAGAGTGTAGCGATAAAACATATCTTAGCACACAAATTACTAATTAATGATCATAAGAAAAGTGTAAATAATACAAAAATATGGGAGCAAATCTTTAACATTGTCTTAGCTTAAGGTTCCAATCCACTTTTCTCCGGGAAGTACAGATTAATTATGGAGTTTTCTATAGATAAGCCTTATATTGATACTAGATTTTTATTTTCTTTTTTTTGTAATACCTATTTAGAAGTATATATTTATGTATAATGACCCTATGCAACTGTTGGAAGCATTCATGTATATATTGTAAATATGTTGTAGTATTGTATTAACATTTGGAAAAAAATAAAAAAATTATTATTGAAAAAAAAAAAGAGAGATGAATCTCCCTAACTCGTATTTAATTATAATGAGACAGCTAAAGGATCTATCAATAAGTTATTTTACTAATAGTAATTTTAAAATTAAAGAAGATTTAAACATTTGCCTAAACTTATGGCAAACTCTTACGAAGGACTGTAAATATATAACGGCTTCATATAATTTGATAAAAGATGTGAAATATAATAACCAAATACTTTTATCCAAATACTGGAAGGAGAAATTGTTAACGATTGAAGATAATAAAATAGTGAAAGCAATTAATTTAACCTTAAAATCAGTATCTCTTCAAAAGTTATTATTTACTCAGTTGATGATATTTAATAATGCGTATTACACTCGTCTCACTCTACATAAATTCAACTCTAAAAACTCACCTAAATGCCCATATTGTATAGACCAAACAGCTAACCTTTTACACATGTTCTGGAGTTGTAAATGTATTTTCAAACTTTGGAATTCTTTAAAAATTCAATTACAAAAAATGGGATATCAACAGTCTACACTTTCTTGGGAGTTTATGATTCTTCATATTCCTCCGATTAATTTGGATAGATCCCAAAGGATCATACTCATAAATATTTTCCTGTTAATGAAGCTGTATATAGCTACAAATTGGCTGAATCCATCCCAGACTTCATGGGAAAACTTTAAGAGTGTAGCGATAAAACATATTTTAGCGCATAAATTACTAATTAAAGATCATAAGAAAAGAATAAATAACACAAAGATATGGGAGCAAATCTTTAATATTGTGTTAGCTTAAGGTTCCAATCCACTTTTCTCTGGGAAGTACATACTAAATATGGAGCTTAGTATAGATAAGCCTTATATTGATACTAGGTTTTTATTTTCTCTTCATTTAATACCTATCTAGAAGTTTATATTAATGTATAATGACTTTATGTAACTGTTGGAAGCATTCATGTATATATTGTAAATATGTTGTGGTATTGTATTAACATTTGGAAAAGAATAAAGACTTATTATTGAAAAAAAAAAAGAACCTAGAATCCTTACTGTCTCAATCACAAGCCTATACATCTAACACTGAAAAGGTTGTCTGCACAAATACCACAAGCACCACACCTCTAACACCACCTACACCTGTACAGTATAGTCCTACATACAATACATGGAGTTTCTTAACAAAAACATACCTAAACAAAAGAGACCTCCAAGGCAAAAGCACACATGTACATCACAACCCACTGCATCAAACACCACACATAGTACAAATGCCTGTGACACACAGCCTCTAAGGCCCAGCCATAAACCCAACATGCTAGTCATAGGAGACTCTATCATGAAATACACAGACGTGCACCTCACCAGGCTAGACAAGGGGAAAGTCACTGTAAGTTGCTTGTCAGGTGCTAAAATCTGCCATATCACTCATGCAGTCAGGTCTCTCAACAACAGGAACTGTTATGACTCTGTCATAGTCCATGTTGGTGTGAATGACTTGGGACGTACCTCTTCTGGACTATATGGAGAGACATGATTGAGCTCACTGAATACGCATCCTAGGCAGATATGTCCCTAGCCTTAAGCAGCATCCTACCATCACTCAGAATGATGCCTCAGTACAAACAAAAAATGACGGACTTTAACAATTGGCTTAGCTTCTGGTGTCATTCAAAGGGGATCCAGTACTTGACAGCCTGGGAGGACATGATTGATATGCCACAATGCTTTGCCAGAGATGGCCTTCATCTGTCTCCCCTGGGCTTCAGGCTTCTGGCAAATGCTCTTGTCTCCCCCCATTGTGCCTTTTTTAGGCAAAGTCATGAGGACAAAATTACCAACGTGAAAAATTCTTCTAAATGAAATTTAAAGGTCATGCTGTTAAACACTACGAGTCTTAACATGAAACTGCACTCATTGCAAGCATTCCTCACCCTGGAAGATACTAACATTTATGCAGTCACTGAAACATGGCTCAAAGCTGTGGAGAGCACCCCAGCCTTACCAGGTTACTTGTCCTACCATACTTTCAGACCCCAAACAGAGAGCTACAAAGTCAAAGGAGGTGGTGTTTCAATATTTATCAAAGACATACATGCATCCAGGCTGGTCAAACAGTATGGCATACAGGAGACCCTCCAGGTACAGTTAACTATTGACAAAACACCTATTCAAATCATAGCTAGCTACAGACCTCCATCCATGACTCAGGAGGTCCATGCCAGCTATCTGGACTTACTTGAGTCCATCAAGATTCAACCCTTTACCTTGATCCTGGGTGACTTTAACTACTCAACCATGGAGTGGAAGACCTATTCTAGCTCAAACACAAACACCCAGAGATTCATCGACTTTGTCAATGCGAATGCATTGGATCAGCTGGTCAGCACCCCCTCAAGAGGTTAAATATCCTGGATCTGGTACTAACCAACATGAGTAGCCACTGTAGTACCCCTACAGTGTCATCCTCCTTGGTAAGATCCAACCATAAAGCAATCGCTTTCGAAGTCACCATCACCCCTGACCCCACCCCTTGCTAGGGTCAAACAACAACACTTTTCCAAAGCTGACTACAACCTCCTGAGAGCAGATATTAGCAGCTTCACAGCCACCATTCCTTCAGTTGACTCACCAAGCCTACACCAAAAAACTATATGAGCATATATATAGCTGCATTGGCTCAGCAATACCTGACAGGACCAAATCATCTTCCTCAAGGAAGAGTACACCTGTCTGGTAGACAGCAGCAATAAACAGACTCTATAATAAAAGGAAAGAAAAATTGCTGTCCATGACCAAGAAGGAGCAGGTACCAAGTTGGAAGCAATCTCTCCTTTGTCTGAACAAGCAAATAACGTCACTGCTGAAATCCTCTAAGGCTAATTTTGAGTCTAGATTGGTCACATCCACTAAGGACAATCACAAGGTCTTCTTCGCATATGTCCACACTCTCAAAGGTAACTCCCAAATCTGCTCTGAATTGGTGGTCAAGAGTACCACATACACAAACACCATAGATATAGCCAACCTGCTGGCAGACAAGTTCAGTGAAAACTTCACCCCCTTTGTCCCCATCAGTAAACCAGGACATCTCCAGCACCTGCCCCCATCCCCTCATCACCAGGGAGCAGGTTATTAATACCCGCTCAAAGGTAAATAATACAGCCTCCATGGGACACAACAACATCCCTGATTGTGTCCTACATGAACTCAGGGAAGAGCTCTCAGCACCACTAGGCACCCTATTCAACCAAAGCCTGTGCATCAGCTTCATCCCAGCAGAATGGAGGACAGCTACTGTCATTCCTCTGCACAAAGGTGGAGCGTCCACCAACCTAGGCAGTTATAAGCCAATCAGCCTAACTAGCCTGATCTGTGGTGCTTTCTATGTAGGCAAGACCATAAGAAAACTCAGTGATTGAATTAAAGAACATTACCAGGCTGTTAGAAAGGGAAATGTACACAAACTGAAATCCCTTTCACTTAATCCCCTAGCCATAAATTGGTTCAAATCTTACCTTGAAAACTGGCAACAGGCTGTACTCTGGCAAAATAAACTCTCTAATAACCTTCCTATTTCCCTCGGTGTTCCACAGGGCTCCATTTTAGGCCCACTCCTATTTTCCATTTATATTAATGACCTTCAATCAGCAATCCCACACACCACCTGCATTCAATATGCAGATGACTCTACCTCTCAAACTGAACTTAAATCTCTTACCCAAAAAGCTTTCAGCACTGTAGAACAATGGTTCTCAAACTGCTGCCTCCTCCTTAACCCCAAAAAAACTAAACTGTTACTCTTCACACCAACCCGAAACTCCACCCCTATTCATCTCACACTCACATCTAATGATGGTACTGTTATTTCTCCCGACACAACCATTAAACTCAACAATAACAATAGACAACAACCTCAACTTTGATAGTCATATAAACAGCACAATAAAATCAGTGAACAAAAAACTGGGATCCCTTTACAGAATCAAGCCCTTTCTTACACCAGTGGCTAGGACCACTATAGCCAGAACCCACTTAATCTCAACTCTACTCTATGCTTCCCCTATATACACTAACGTTTCAAAAATAACCTCAACAAACTGGCAATATCCTATAATAATATTGTTAGATTTGCTACAGGCTCTCCCTTCAGAACTCATCACTGTCTGAACCTAAAACAACTAGACTGGCTAGAATTTCTTAACCATCTTCAATTTCTCCAGCTTGCCATTGTCCACAAGACCCTGCATCAACCCACCAAGACTCCAGTACTCTCTACCATCATTACACCTTACAAAAATCTCAAGAACTTACGCTCCTCAAACAAACTGCTGATCAACACCAAGATCCAATAACTTATCAGGTAACTCCCTGTACTCTAACTCTGTAGGAAAGCTATGGAATTTACTACCTACTGAACTTACAACTCAAATTTCTCTTTCACTCTTTAAAAAGAATCTAAAGCTGTTTCTTAAGACACACTGGCTATGCACCTGTACTAACCCTGGCTAACTTTTTTCCTTTTAAACTAATAATTACTCTGAAACTTTATAATATTACCCTAGACCAGCAAAATGCCATATTATTGCAAATAAAATTTATGTATATACTGCATATTGACTATCTCATGTAAACTACCCATTGATGCTTACTGCTAATGTTATCTTCACTGACTATTGTATTTGTATATAAAAAAATATATATGTTTTTGTTACAATTGTATTTTTTAGTTTGATCTGTTATGACTTTTATATTTCTTTTTGTATGTCTTTTTTGGAGCTTTTCTCCCCGGGCCTCTACTGAAAATGGCAATGTATCCAGCTAGACTAGCCTGGTCAACAAATGTAAAATAAATAAATAAAATAAATGTAAAAAATGCACTAGCAAAACATAAGTTAACAAGCCCATTATGCTCTAATTTCAAATTTCTAGTGTTGGATAATGTTTCCTTGATTTATGGGGATGGCAAACCCAGAAGTGAAAGAGCTCAGATGGCAGGTTAAACTGCGGGTTGACACACCCCCTGGCCTTAATGGAAATTTGAATGTCAAGAGTATAGGTTCATAGGTTCATAGGTAGGTACTAGGCTATCTGCCCGAGGGCATTTATAAGCCTAGTCAGAGTGTGTCAGCTTTCACCGCCCCATTGATTAATTAACTGATCCTCTGTCAAGCAGAGCCAATAAAGTGATCCTAGGGGTGTATTTTCTGTTACCCATCTACTCGTCAAGGTTTCTTTTGAAGAGTGTCAGTGAAGGGCTCTGCCTGATGTAATTTGGAATTTTGTTCCAAAGCATGGGGAGTCTCTGTGACAGGAATCTATCCCTACAGCATGTTCTATTTATTGTTGTCGCAAGGTTTAGCTGACTAGTGCGCGTGGCTCGCAGTGACTTGGATTTCTTTAGGTGGAGCATGTCCATCAATTCTGAGTTGGACATGGCTTTGTAAGTCAAGCAGAGATCACCTCTGAGTAAGTGATATGCCACTGAGTACAGCCAGAGTTTTTTCAGTCGGGCTGCATAGGACATATGTTTGAGGCCAGTAATCCTCTTGGTGAGGTACTTTTGTGGTCTTTCCAGCTGTTGGAAGTGACTTGTGAGGTACATCCCAAATGGGGCATTGTACTCTATGATGGGTCTAATGAGTGTTGAGTAGAGGGGCACTATAACCTCTTTATTTCTAGATGTGAACCCTTTAGTAATTAGATGGACCACATAGAAGGATTTCCTAGCTACTTTGGCAATATGATTGTCAAAGGAGAGATTACTATCTACCTGGGTCCCCAGATCTCTTATTACCTCTTCTGTATTAAGGGGGCTGCCACCTATGTGGTAATTCATGGGTGTTTTGTTTTTCCCAAATGGGATGACTATGCATTTTTTGGCATTTAGCTTGAGGCCATGACTTTGACACCAGGTGTCCGTCTCAGTAAGGCCCTTTTGGAGGATGTCAGTGTCAGCCAGAGAGTCAATTATGGCTCCCAGTTTGCAGTCATCAGCGAACTTGGTTAGCCATAGTCTTCCTGTGTTTGCCTGTACTTCTGAGAAGTATATGCCAAATAGTAGGGGTCCCAGGACCG
Source organism: Protopterus annectens (assembly GCF_019279795.1). Lineage (NCBI taxonomy): Eukaryota > Metazoa > Chordata > Ceratodontiformes > Protopteridae > Protopterus > Protopterus annectens. The sequence goes on from NC_056745.1 coordinate 858,103,666, forward strand.
AGCCTTGCGGGACACCACTTGTGACTGGTTTAGAGTCGGACCTGGAGCTCGCTATTCTTACCGTGTGAGTTCTGTCTGTAAGCCAGTTGGCAACCCATCTCGTGACGCAGGGGTTTATGTTCAGGCTGGTGAGTTTTTCTGTAATACCCGAGTGGGGAATGGTGTCAAAAGCCTTGGGGAGGTCAAGGTAGACTGTGTGAACCACCTTTCCCTCATCTATGGCCTTGGTGACTGTCTCGAAGAAGTCAACCAGGTTTAGTAGGCATGATCTGCCCTTAACAACAACGAACTGGGTCGGGTCAAGTGTTTGGAGGTTCCCAATGTCGTTGTTAATGAGTTCCATGATGATGCGCTCCATAGCCTTGCAGACCAGGCTAGTCAGGCTTATGGGGCGATAATTACCAGGGTCAGTTGTGGCCCCACCTTTGTGGAGAGGAATAACCATTGCTGTGTGCCATTCTATGGGCATGTAGCCTGTGGAGAGGCTGAGGTTGAACAGCGTGTTTAGGTGGGGGGTTAGTTTGTTCTGTAGTTTATGCAAAACGCGCACTGGGACACCATCTGGTCCCATTGATGCTGTGTTTTTGGCTTTTGAAGGGCTATTTTCACCTGTGCATCTGTGATTTTTGGGACACTACACTTTTCTGGTATTGTTGCGGGCCCTTTTGGAGGTGAGAGGGGGGTGAAGTTTGCACTGATTCTATCTGCCAGGATGTTGGCAATATCAGTAGGTTCAGTATATTTTGTACTATTTTGCACTAGTTCAGTGCATATCTGCGAGTTGCCACTTAGATTCTTAACATATCTAAAGAAGGCTTTGTGGTTATCTTTTAAATCCTTGGCTATTTTTCTTTCCAAGTTAGCCTTGGATGATTTCATGAGGGACCTTAGTTTCTTACTGATACAGATCAGGGATGTCTTTCCTTCTTGGGATTTGCTTTTTTTCTGAACTAGTTTCCTCCTTCTATTGTATAGCATGTTTATTGCATCCACCAAACTGGTTTCCTCCTCTTAGAGGAGTGAGTCTTGGTTTTGCTAGGGATGACACGATCCATGCATCCTTGTAGGTGCTCATAGAGTGCATTTGTAAAGGTTTCTGCATCTTGGGCAGCATTATCCTTTAGCGTGGGGGCTGTGAAACTTACCACCTCTGTCTTAAGTAAGGTGAAGTTTGCTTTAGAAAAGTTTTTACTGTGGTTTCCTTAGTTGGGGGTGGTGGTGGGGTGTGGACATCTAGAGTGATTAGTTTATGGTCTGATCTAACCAGTGACGGGAACACCTGTTGCCCATGTTGGTGTTGACCAAGTCCAATATGTTTTCACCTCTGGTAGGGAAGTTTACCAGCTGATCCAGGGCATTTGACTTGATGAATTCCAGGAAGTGCTGGGCCTGGGAATTTGTACTCGAGTAGTTTTCCCAGTGAATGGTAGGGTAATTGAAATCACCCAATATCAGGGTGTTTGGTAGGACCTTCATGTTTTCCAATGTCTCCAGAAAGGTGGAGTGGTGGTCCTGGGTCATGGAGGGTGATCTGTAGCAGGCCACAGTTTGCATTGCAGATTTGCCCGATGTTAGTTGCACATGGATGATCTCAGAGGTATCATGCTGCGCCACTAACCTGAAGGTGTAGGTATCCTTGATGAATATAGATACACCCCTTCCTTTTGTGTTTTGGTCTGTGTTCTGTGGCCGAAACGTGTGGTATGAGTTGTAGCCCAGTAGTGCTGGGGCACTCTCTGGAGCCTTGAACCAGGTTTCAGTTACTGCACAGATGTCAACATTCTCCATACTGAGGAGTGCTTCGAGTGCATGCATTTTGAGATTTAAACTCCTGGCACTGAGTAGCATAACCCTTAGTTTTTTGTTAATTGTGCTGTTTACAGAGGTGGGTTTGACTTTTGAGCCTTGCCTAAAAAAAGCACTATGGGGGCAGCAAGAGCCTTGGCCAGTATTCAAAAGCCTAGGGGTGATAGGTGCAAGCCATCTCTTGCGAAGCAATGCGGCTTGTCGAGCATATCGTCCCAGGCTGACAGACACTGGATCCCCTTTGAAGCTTAGCCAATTGTTGGAATTGATCATTTTTTCTTTATACTGAGGTATCATTCTTGGTGAGGGCAGGATGCTACTCAGGGTCAGGGTCATACCAGCCTGGGCTGCATGATCAGAGAGCTCTTCCATGTCTTTTTTCATGTAGACCAGGGAGGTACGTCTCAGGTCATTCACACTAACATGAACCATGACAGAGTCATATTTGTACTTGTTCTGGAGTGACCTGAGTGCTTGTGTTACGTGGCGGATTCTGGCTCCTGACAGGCAGCTAACAGTAACCTTCTGCTTGTCCAGCCTAGTGAATGGGACGTTAGTATGCCTGACTATAGAGTCACCTATTACTAGTGTGTTAGATATGTTATTTTGCCTTAAGGGCTGTGATTGTGTGGCACACTGATTTTGTGTTTTATGTGTTGTCTGGTTTGTAACGGGAAGTGCAGGTTGTTTGGGTGTCTGCTTTGGAGGTCTCTGATGGTTTTGCAGGTTTTTATTTAAAGCCTCTGAGTATGATTTTGTGTATTTATGTGTATTTTTTGCCAGTGCTGTTTTAGTAGGTCTGTGTGTGGCTGGAGGTGTGGTGCAGGTGTTAACCTTATCCTCTTGACTGTCTGTTCCAGTCTTGGGTGGAGACAGCTTAGCTTCCAATTTGGCTGTATAATTGCATCTCTCGCAAATGTTAGTGTTTTGTGATAGGAGCAGAGGGTTGTCTGTGTACATGAGGCAGTTGTAACATTGCTTCAGGATACCCAGATTCACCAGCTGGACCGGAGATTGCACCTGAAGTTCCCCTTTGGTCATGCCTGAATAGTAGGGTGAGCTGTTTAGTCGCTTGGTTGGTGAGGGGTGAATAAAGAGTCTTGCCCTGCTGGGCAATCAGTGTCAGGGTATTTTAGTGCTTGCTATTAGGTCTGAGCAAGTGCTGGGGTGTAAGAAGCTTTTTGAGTGCTTAGGTTGAGAGTTAGACTAGTTTCAAGGGAAAAACTGAAGAGGAGACTTAGTGGAGCCAGGAATAATTTAACCGGCACTGCCCGGTGCGCAAAACCATGCAAACGTGGTTTTTATAGTAGGGAAATGAAAGAGATTATTTACTTATTTATTATTTTATTTATATTTGTTGACCGGGAGTGTCCGACTGGACGTAAGTCCATTTTCAGCGGAGGCCCGGGGAGAAAAGCTCCACAGTTAAAACAAACAGACAGTAGTTACATTGGATTACATAGCGATTAGCAATTTACATAGCAATTACTTACAACATATTTACAGATGAAGAACATAGTACATCAGTAGACAACTAGAATCTATCTGTGAAGTACATAACAGACATTAACAAATGTTACAATAAGAAGTTCCTGCTGTATGGTAAGCACTAGGCTCATGAGCATCTGAGCTTGCTATAATTAAGGTAGTTAGTGGAGTGGAAAGAAAGGTAGTGGTTGGATGGGGTGGGTGATATTAGAGTGGGAGTTGCAAGGGCATAGCCAGCATGTTTTTAGGTGTGCTTTTAGTAAAGTTTTGAAGTGGGTGCATGATGGTATGGAGGTAATTGTGGGTGGGAGGGAGTTCCATAATTTGGCTATGGCGCAAGAGAATAGTGCTTCATCAGCAGAGTTATTGGCTTCAGTGATCTGCAAGTGATTTTTGTTGCTGGATCTTAGTGGTCTGGTGGTGCGATAGGATTGGAGTAGATTATGGAGGGATGGGACATTTAGTGGATGGTTTACTAGTTTGTGGGTGAGTGAGAGTTGATACCATTGAAGGAGGTGAGGGAGTTCAAGCCAGCCCAGTTCAGCAAGTGAGAGACAGTGATGACTACGGTAGGATGCCCCTGTGGCGAATTTGGCGATTTTGTTGTAGCAGGTCTCTAGCTTGTTTAGATTGCATTGCCTTAGGTTGGTATATATTGGAGAGGCATAAAGTAGGGTAGAGATAAGGTGGGAATTTGCTACTGAAATCTATTCTGCTTTGGTGAGAAGTTGCTTATTTCTGTATAACGCTCCTAGTTTTTTGTGGACTTTTTTATGGTCATGGATATGTGAATGTCAAATTTTAGTTTATTGTCTATTTCCACTCCTAGCAATTTGGTGTGTTCAGTTGGGTATATAGTGGTGTTGTCTTTTGCTGTGATGTTAAAGTGAGAGTTGTTTTGAGTATGTTTGGTGGGTTGGAAGATGAGTAGTTTAGTTTTGTTTGGGTTGAGTATTAATTGGACATTGGATAACCAAGTTTCAACAGAGGAAAAGGCTTCCTGTGTGACTTTTTGCAGTTTGGGTAGGGACTGGGATGAGCAGATGATGGTTGAGTCATTTGCGTATTGTATGAGTGTGCCATGTTTGGTGGCAGAGGCTAGATTATTGGTGAAAACAGAGAAGAGTAGGGGTCCAAGGATGGATCCTTGGGGAACCCCTATGGAGACAGGTAGTTGGGGAGATATGTCCTTCTGCCATACAACGGATTGTTGGAGGTCAGACAGGTAACTCTGAAACCAGTTGGTGACTGATTGTGAGAATGATAGGTTATTGAGGACAGAGATAAGTTGTTTGTGTGGGACCATGTCAAATGTCTTAGATAGGTCTAGGAAAGTAGCAGAGGAGAGATAGCCATTGTTTTTATGCTGAAGGATAGTGTTAGTAAAGGAGAGTAAGGCAGTGGTGGTGCTATGGTTTGGCCGGAAACAATGCTGAGTATTGGAAAGGAGGTTGTTAGTAAGGAGGTAGTCTGAGACCTGAGAGTGTATGCATCTCTCTAGTATTTTGGAGATAGAAATTAGCCCAAAATGGCCAATAAACTACTAACTTCTGGACTGGAACCACTCCTCCAGGGACAGATAGGTTGCTCAAAGCTCCCCTCTCTCACAGGAACAGAGAAACTTCCTTCTATCCAAGCAAGGTATGGGCAACTCAGAAACTAGTATCACAGCCCAGAATTCAGCCCTAGCCTGAAAACTGGACTATACTAGTTTAGAAAGGGGGGAAACAAGGGCATTTTTTTTTGTTGTTTTTTTGAAAAGATAAGGCAAAAACAGTAAAAATACACTTAAAACAGCTTTAAACAACTACAAACGATCAGAAAAGGCTATTGCACTTTAGTGTGTAGCCTACAACAGTTAAATAAATTATTTAAACAAAAAACTTTTTAAAAGTGCATGCAGTCAAATAAGTACAATATGTGAAAAAAACAAGCATTTAAATCGCAATAAATGCTGGAAAATCTGCGTTTAGGCGGAAAAAAGTTAAGTACAGCAAGAAAGTACAGAAAACTGATACTTAATCACACCAAAGTCTCTCTTCTAGCTTATCAGTTTAAGGCTTTCTAGTGCTACCCAGTAGGTTAGTTACAGGAAAGATGAGAAACAAGCGCAGATGTGGTCTTTTAAACCAGAAAGTTGAAAGAGATGGACAAACTGTCCAAATGGTCAATAAACTACAATTTCTGGGCTAAGAACCTCTCCTCTCATGGTAGACAGGCTACCTAGTGTTTACCACTCCCACTGATAAGCTAGAAGGCTTTCTTCCAACACAGAAAGGCTTGCGGGGTTTAGAGTGTTACCAACAGTCCTGGATACAACAACTCTGTATCTGGACTAGGCTAGTTACAGGAAAGGTGGGAAACAAGCGCAAGTGCAGCTTTTAAACCAGAATGTTGAAAGTGATGGAAAAAATACTGCCCAAACAGCCAATAGCTACAATTTCTGGGCCAGGAACCCTGCCTCTTATGGTAGATAGGCTACCTAATGTTCACCACTCCCACTGATAAGCTAGAAGGCTTCCCTCCAACACAGAAAGGTTTGGGGGGCTCAGAAGCTTACAAAGAGTCCTGGATACAGCAAATCTTTACCTGGACTAGACTAGTTACAGGAAAGACAGGGAACAAGTACAAATGTAGGCTTTTAAGCCAGCAAGTTGAAAGAGATGGAAAACTGCCCAAACAGCCAAATAAACTACAATTTCTGGGCCAAAACTCACTCTTCCCATGGAGGATAGGCTACCTAGTGCTTACCACTCTCACTGATAAGCTAGAAGGCTTCCCTCCAACACAGTAAAGCTTGGAGGGCTCAGAAGCTTACTAACAATCCTGGATACAGCAAGTCTGTACCCAGACTAGGCTAGTTATAGGAAAGGTGGGAAACAGGCACAAGTGCAGCTTTCAAACCAGAAAATTGAAAGGGATGGAAAAAAAACTGCTCAAACAGCCAATAGCTACAATTTCTGGGCCAGGGACCACTCCTCTTGTGGTAGATAGGCTACCTGATGCTTACCACTCCCACTGATAAGCTAGAAGGCTTCCCTCCAACACGAAAAGGCTTGGGGGGCTCAGAAGCTTACAAAGAGTCCTGGATACAGCAAATCTGTACCTGGACTAGACTAGTAACAGGAAAGACAGGAAACAAGCGCAAACATAGACTTTTAAATCAGAAGGATGAAAGAGAAGGAAAAGCTTCCCAAACGGCCAATAAACTACAATTTCAGGGCCAAAATCCACTCTTCCCATGGTAGATAGGCTACCTAGTGCTTACCACTCCCACTGATAAGCTAGAAGGCTTCCCTCCAACACAGAAAGGCTTGGGGGGATCAGAAGCTTACCAACAGTCCTGGATACAGCAAGTCTGTATCTGGACTTTACTAGTTACAGGAAAGGCAGGAAACAAGCTTAGATTTTTTTTTTTTTTTTTGTTACAGAAAAGCAGCTAAAACAGCAGTAAATACAATTCAAATTGTAATGCAGGCCAGCACACCCGAGTGCAGTCCAAATAAATGCAATTAAATTAACAAATGACTAAAAAACAAGTGCAGAAGGCAGTAAATTAGAAGGCTACTAACAAGCAGTAATAAGTGCAGAGTAAAAACGACTGAACAGATAGCACGCAGAAGAGCAACTAAAACAGTTACAATAAGAGCAGCTGAATACAAAAAAATATATATATATATATATATATATATATATATATATATATATATATATATATAATTTTTTTTTTTTTTGAGAGAGGGAACAGAGCAGGATTAAGATGCTACAGGGATTGTCCTTCCCAAATGCTCTCTTTGTACACAGTAGGAGTGCCTGAAATCAGAATATGATCTCACTGCACTCAGTTGAGTGAGCAAATGAGATGGGCCCAGGAGTATCCAAATACAAATCTACAAGAGAGATGGGCAGTTTCAAAGCCACCAACATTAACACCAAAACAAGAACAGGGAGGGTGGGTAGGGAACTAACTGTAGAGAGACAGCCACAACTTCAGCTGAGTTAATATTCAGTGAAAAACACAAATAAATAAATTAAATACAGTACTACATGCAAAAGAGCAGAAAAAAGTGTACATAAATTCACTGATACATCCAGCTGATTTCAGGTAGATGTTAGCCGTCCAAAGCTCTGATATTAAGCAGAGATAACTCAAAATGTACCACTTATATAAGGCAGGAATGTCAGTGATAAGCTGAAACTATCCCCCACTGCTATCAATGGCTACACAGAAATTCTAAAAAGTACTCTGTAGAGAGACAGCCACAACTTCAGTTGAGTTAATATTCAGTGAAAAAGTATCGTTAAGTGGTCACGATATGGTGAAGTTTTCCCCTCCCCTATCTTTTGTATTAACTATGCATTAGTTTGTTGTTCTTAAACTGAGTTCAGCAGTTATTTCCTTGTATTTCTGATGAAATCTGACTTTGTAATGTAATAGTGAACCAACAAAAGCGCTTAAATACCTTTTTTTGTTTTGCTGTTATGTGGATATTTCACTGCTGTTTTTAATCGATTTTTGCTGGAAGGTTGTGAATATTTCACTGCTGAAATTAAATCAATATTTTGCTGAATACTGCTGGAGTTATATCGATTGTTTTTTGCTGTGAAACAAGTACCTGCTGCTTTCCTTCATTTCCACAATGTTTGTTTTTTATAAGTTTCAGTGAACTTTGAGACAGTTAAAAAGTTTAATATATATATATATATATATATATATATATATATATATATATATATCCACACACACACACATATATGCATATATATTTAAATGTACACTAGCTGAAAATCAGAAATAAAACATACATTTACAGTTCTAATTAATTTTGTAATGTACTAGTCTGCACAACACCAGATTATGAATTGCATGTCAGTAGAGTTAGAGAGATATAAACCTCGCAAAGTCCACAAATTTAGGTAGTGAACAAGTCAATAAGTTCTTAGGAAGAAACTGATTTAAGACTCAATAAACTTAGCTTATAAAAGAAAGAAAAGAAAAAGAAAATAATTAGACTTAGGTCAGATGAAGTTATTTCACTGGATAAATTAAGTCATTTCAATGTTTTACTACTAGTCTAGGGTTGATGTATGTTAAGGAAATTTTGAAGCATGGATCTAGGTTGGAAGCTGACTCCTTTGTATTCTGCTTGTTTGATCCTACTCTCTGAAACAAGCTAATTACTTATTCCCATAAGCTTTTTCTTAAAAAACAAGATTTTCTCAAAAGGACAGGAGTTATATTCATAAAGACTGAGGCACAGATGTGCTGTTCTTGTGTCTAAACTGAATGGTACATGAGCTCTGTCTTTGGATAATTCTATCAACATGAGCTCTTTCAGTATACTATTTAATTATTCAAGTTAAACAACATTCATTTTCAGAACCTATGTGTTGCTCGTTTCAGTTGTAGAACAGTGATACTCCTGTTCTTTTAGTGCCTCTTTAAAGAGGACCCAAGAACATGTGCATTATTTTAATACAAGTTGATTTGATGTCATCTCTGGAGATGAAATGGTATCTAATATTGATCTTCTTGATGTGAAGAAGGAGGATATTATATTCTTATAAATATGTGCAGAACATGCAAGCATATGTGCTGAGCTGGACATCTTCCAGTTTCACCATCTGCTGTTTTACTAAGAGCTACACAACATACTCTTAGACATCATTGTGATTATTGGCTATTTCATGCTTTCTTCAGAAGAATATAAGACATCATGAGATGAACAAGATAGAGAATAATCCAGGAAATTGAATGTAGGAGAATTTCTTTGTTTCATTTTAGGTACAATTTCATGCCATGAGATATCATGCATTACTTGGCTCCAGTTTTTAATCCTTTTCGTGGCTTCCCATAACAGATAAATATCAGAAAATACATCACAAACCTGTCTGCAAAGAATATACTAAAGATCAGTGGAGAGTGTTAACTACCAAGTACAAATGGTGACAGTTTGCGATGGCGGATCCAGTTGTGCTGTCTTTCAAGTATATGCCTGAAATGTTGAAGAGGCTTGTTGAAATACAGAAGAAAAACCTTACCTTAGTTCTATTCCAATAGAATGTGGTAATGAGTGTCACAATCTGATTTAGTTAAGAATTACATGAGTCCAGTTACATTGGTTATCAGTTATTGAAACCATGCTGCTGAACTGCTTTTAAATGACTTAATTGTCTGTGTGCTCTGAAACATCCTGTGAGAAGTGATAAAACTGTACAAGATTTTGTTGCCATTGTTATACGCCATTTAGTTCTTATATTTTTTGAGAAAGAGCTATATTTGCATTGCTTATGTTAAGTTGAGCTATGCTTGCATTGTTTATGTTAATCTGAATGCATTCAAGGTAGACATAGGACTCTACCAAACGTGGTCTGCCTCCCTTATTTGCAGTTTTCATATACAGGATATCAAGGATGAACTAATGTTTGCAGAGTATCCAGTTTGGGGGTGTGAGGGCTGTCCCTCTATTATTTGCAGGCAATATTGTAATTTTGGCCTCAAGTGAGTGAGTCTGTGGCTGAGTGTGAAGAAGTTGGCATGAAAAATCAGTACTTCTAAATCAATGATCATGGTTCCACGCTTGAAGAGACTGTGGTTGCTGTCTAAAGCTGAGGGAGAAGCTAACTCAAGTTGCATTATTTAAGTATCTTCTGGTCTTTTCAAGTGAAGATTGAGGGGATGGTGACCAGTGAGTTAGTACAGCAGTTGCTGTATTGAGGGAAATTCTTTGCATTGAACAATGGGAAAGAAACTACAGCCAAATCTTATAACTAAGCTCTCAGTTTACTAGTCAGTGAATGTACTTATCTTTACCGGTGGTCATATGCTTGAATGAAAGGATGAGTTTACGAATGTAAACAAACGAAAAGAGGTACTTTGATCTGGTTGCTGGAGCCATGGTCTGTGACAGAGTAAGGGGCTTGTCAAGCTGAAAGAATTCTGGCGTACACCCAATATTAGGGCTTCACAGAAGCTATATGAGACACTTTGGGCAATTATTGACGATGTCCCTGGGTAATCTCCCACAGGAGGTATATGAAACACAACCAACAACCAACAGGTCTTCATCTATGCCCCTAGAATCTCATAACTCTTATTTAAACCTACTAAAGGTTCTCATCATCCAGCCAAACACCTTATCCATGACTGACTTTAATTACCCCTCTATAGACTGGGAAACTTAGACTGCTCACACTCACAGGTGCAACACTTCCTGGACTATATTAACAGAAACACAGTGGAACAGATAGTGCACTCTCCAACCAAAGGATTAAATATACTGGACCTCATACTCACCAACATGGGATTGTATTGCAATATATAACATGAAAAATGGGGTGTGACACTTAATAATGGCAACAAACTAGTCAAGATCCACTTTGTCTTAAAAATCACATTGGATAAACATAGGCATTGAGTAGTCTGCTCACTCCAAAGCATACTAGTTGTAAACGCAAGCACGTCCACCCAGATACAACAAATCGTGCAGACACATACTTTTACATGGGCACACAAGCCCCCTGCCCCCCCCCCAAATTAATATAATTAACTCTGACATCACACTGACCTCAGGAGAAGTGAATCTCAGGGTGCAAAGCAGCACAAATACCCATCACTACTCAGTGCCCTACCTCTTTTTCCCCACATACACACATGCATACTCACAGACCACATGCCACACTGCCATCCCCTCTACACACACAACTCACCTCTCATACTGTTAAACAAGCACACACACACACACACACACACACACACACACACACACACACACACACACACACACATGCACCCCACACATCCGAACTCTATCCTACACAAGAACAAAACTCTCACTACATAAGACAGATTCACTTATTTAAAGCATTCACAACAGAGCACACAGTGTCTGTGAACATGTATATTCATTCAGTTGCAATGGTAGTATGCCTTCGATTAGATTCTTCAACAAGCCAGTGTTCGTAGGGCAGGGAAATAACAGTAAGGAGAGCGCCCGGAAAATGTGAATTGTCTATAATATATTATCTAATATAGGATGTTTGCTTTTGAAGCAGGATGCATTCTTTTGTACTACAACTGTGATCTGCATGATAAAAATGTCAGTACTTAGGCCACAGAACCTAAGAGTAAAGTGAATACTTGGCTTTTCTGCAAATGTAACTTTTCCTTCTGTCTTCAAGGGAATGCAACCAGAGAACAGATATGTTTAGAATGTGAGGTGTGGGAGGGTTGTAATACCCTGATCAAATTATTTCTACTGATATTGTACACTTTCCTTTCCTTTAAATATTTTGTAGTATTTCTATAATCCAGTACTTACTTTGTCACTGACCAAATGAAAGATGATCAAGATGAAAGATGTACTTGTTCTGGAGAGACCTGAGTGCTTGTGTTACGTGGCGGATTCTGGCTCCTGACAGGCAGCTAACAGTAACCTTCTGCTTGTCCAGCCTAGTGAATGGGACGTCAGTATGCCTGACTATAGAGTCACCTATTACTAGTGTGTTAGGTATGTTATTTCGCCTTAAGGGCTGTGATTGTGTGGCACACTGATTTTGTGTTTTATGTGTTGTCTGGTTTGTGACGGGAAGTGCAGGTTGTTTGGGTGTCTGCTTTGGAGGTCTCTGATAGTTTTGCAGGTTTTTATTTAAAGCCTCTGAGTATGATTTTGTGTATTTATGTGTATTCTTTTGCCAGTGCTGTTTTAGTAGGTTTGTGTGTGGCTGGAGGTGTGGTGCAAGTGTTAACATTATCCTCTTGACTGTCTGTTCCAGTCTTGGGTGGAGACAGCTTAGCTTCCAATTTGGCTGTATAATTGCATCTCTCGCATATGTTAGTGTTTTGTGATAGGAGCAGAGGGTTGTCTGTGTACATGAGGCAGTTGTAACATTGCTTCAGGATACCCAGATTCACCAGCTGGACCGGAGATTGCACCTGAAGTTGCCCTTTGGTCATGCCTGAATAGTAGGGTGAGCTGTTTAGTCGCTTGGTTGGTGAGGGGTGAATAAAGAGTCTTGCCCTGCTGGGCAATCAGTGTCAGGGTATATTAGTGCTTGCTATTAGGTCAGAGCAAGTGCTGGGGTGTAAGAAGCTTTTTGAGTGCTTAGGTTGAGAGTTAGACTAGTTTCAAGGGAAAAACTGAAGAGGAGACTTAGTGGAGCCAGGAATAATTTAACCGTAGCTAACCGGTACTGCCCGGTGCGCAAAACCATGCAAACATGGTTTTTATAGTTGGGAAATGAAAGAGATTATTTATTTATTTATTATTTTATTTATATTTGTTGAGGGGGAGTGTCCGACTGGACGTAGGTCCATTTTCAGTGGAAGCCCGGGGAGAAAAGCTCCACAGTTAAAACAAACAGACAGTAGTTACATTGGATTACATAGCGATTAGCAATTTACATAGCAATTACTTACAACATATTTACAGATGAAGAACATAGCACATCAGTAGACAACTAGAATCTATCTGTGAAGTACATAACAGACATTAACAAATGTTACAATAAGAAGTTCCTGCTGTATGGTAAGCACTAGGCTTATGAGCATCTGTGCTTGCTATAATCAAGGTAGTTAGTGGAGTGGAAAGAAAGGTAGTGGTTGGATGGGGTGGGTGATATTAGAGTGGGAGTTGCAAGGGCATAGCCAGCATATTTTTAGGTGTGCTTTTAGTAAAGTTTTGAAGTGGGTGCATGATGGTATGGAGGTAATTGTGGGTGGGAGGGAGTTCCATAATTTGGCTATGGTGCAAGAGAATAGTGCTTCATCAGCAGAGTTATTGGCTTTAGTGATCTGCAAGTGATTTTTGTTGCTGGATCTTAGTGGTCTGGTGGTGCGATAGGATTGGAGTAGATTATGGAGGGATGGGACATTTAGTGGATGGTTTACTAGTTTGTGGGCGAGAGTGAGTTGATACCATTGAAGGAGGTGAGGGAGTTCAAGCCATTCCAGTTCAGCAAGTGAGAGACAGTGATGACTATGGAAGGATGGCCCTGTGGCGAATTTGGCGATTTTGTTGTAGCAGGTCTCTAGCTTGTTTAGATTGCATTGCCTTAGGTTGGTATATATTGGAGAGGCATAAAGTAGGGTAGAGATAAGGTGGGAATTTGCTATTGAAATCTATTCTGCTTTGGTGAGAAGTTGCTTATTTCTGTATAACGCTCCTAGTTTTTTGTGGACTTTTTTTATGGTCATGGATATGTGAATGTCAAATTTTAGTTTATTGTCTATTTCCACTCCTAGCAATTTGGTGTGTTCAGTTGGGTATATAGTGGTGTTGTCTTTTGCTGTGATGTTAAAGTGAGAGTTGTTTTGAGTATGTTTGGTGGGTTGGAAGATGAGTAGTTTAGTTTTGTTTGGGTTGAGTATTAATTGGGCATTGGATAACCAAGTTTCAACAGAGGAAAAGGCTTCCTGTGTGACTTTTTGCAGTTTGGGTAGGGACTGGGATGAGCAGATGATGGTTGAGTCATTTGCGTATTGTATGAGTGTGCCATGTTTGGTGGCAGAGGCTAGATTATTGGTGAAAACAGAGAAGAGTAGGGGTCCAAGGATGGATCCTTGGGGAACCCCTATGGAGACAGGTAGTTGGGGAGATATGTCATTCTGACATACAACGGATGGTTGGAGGTCAGACGGGTAACTCTGAAACCAGTTGGTGACTGATTGTGAGAATGATAGGTTATTGAGGACAGAGATAAGTTGTTTGTGTGGGACCATGTCAAATGCCTTAGATAGGTCTAGGAAAGTAGCAGAGGTGAAATAGCCATTGTTTTTATGCTGAAGGATAGTGTTAGTAAAGGAGAGTAAGGCAGTGGTGGTGCTATGGTTTGGTCGGAAACCATGCTGAGTATTGGAAAGGAGGTTGTTAGTAAGGAGGTAGTCTGAGACCTGAGAGTGTATGCATCTCTGTAGTATTTTGGAGATAGAAATTAGCTGAAAATGGCCAATAAACTACTAACTTCTGGACTGGAACCACTCCTCCAGGGACAGATAGGTTGCTCAAAGCTCCCCTCTCTCACAGGAACAGAGAAACTTCCTTCTATCCAAGCAAGGTATGGGCAACTCAGAAACTAGTATCACAGCCCAGAATTCAGCCCTAGCCTGAAAACTGGACTATACTAGTTTAGAAAGGGGGGGAAACAAGGACATTTTTTTTTTGTTTTTTTGAAAAGATAAGGCAAAAACAGTAAAAATAAACTTACAACAGCTTTAAACAACTACAAACGATCAGAAAAGGCTATTGCACTTTAGTGTGTAGCCTACAACAGTTAAATAAATTATTTAAACAAAAAACTTTTTAAAAGTGCATGCAGTCAAATAAGTACAATATGTGAAAAAAACAAGCATTTAAATCGCAATAAATGCTGGAAAATCTGAGTTTAGGCGGAAAAAAGTTAAGTACAGCAAGAAAGTACAGAAAACTGACACTTAATCACTCCAAAGTCTCTCTTCTAAGCTAGAAGGCTTGTATCAGTTTAAGGCTTTCTAGTGCTACCAAGTAGGTTAGTTACAGGAAAGATGGGAAACAAGCGCAGATGTGGTCTTTTAAGCCAGAAAGTTGAAAGAGATGGACAAACTGTCCAAACGGTCAATAAACTACAATTTCTGGGCCAAGAACCTCTCCTCTCATGGTAGACAGGCTACCTAGTGTTTACCACTCCCACTGATAAGCTAGAAGGCTTTCTTCCAACACAGAAAGGCTTGCGGGGTTTAGAGGCTTACCAACAGTCCTGGATACAGCAACTCTGTATCTGGACTAGGCTAGTTACAGGAAAGGCAGGAAACAAGCTTAGATTTTTTTTTTTTGTTACAGAAAAGCAGCTAAAACAGCAGTAAATACAATTCAAATTGTAGTGCAGGCCAGCACACCCGAGTGCAGTTCAAATAAATGCAATTAAATTAACAAATGACTAAAAAACAAGTGCAGAAGGCAGTAAATTAGAAGGCTACTAACAAGCAGTAATAAGTGCAGAGTAAGAAAGACTAAACAGATAGCACGCAGAAGAGCAACTAAAACAGTTACAATAAGAGCAGCTGAATAATATATATACATATATATATATATATATATATATATATATATATATATATATATATTTTTTTTTTTTTTTTTTTTGAGAGAGGGAACAGAGCAGGATTAAGATGCTACAGGGATTGTCCTTCCCAAATGCTCTCTTTGTACACAGTAGGAGTGCCTGAAATCAGAATATGATCTCACTGCACTTAGTTGAGTGAGCAAGTGAAATGGGCCCAGGAGTGTCCAAATACAAATCTACAAGAGGGATGGGCAGTTTCAAAGCCACCAACATTAACACCAAAACAAGAACAGGGAGGGTGGGTAGGGAACTAACTGTAGAGAGACAGCCACAACTTCAGCTGAGTTAATATTCAGTGAAAAACACAAATAAATAAATTAAATACAGTACTACATGCAAAAGAGCAGAAAAAAGTGTACATAAATTCACTGATACATCCAGCTGATTTCAGGTAGATGTTAGCCGGCCAAAGCTCTGATATTAAGCAGAGATAACTCAAAATGTACCACTTATATAAGGCAGGAATGTCAGTGATAAGCTGAAACTATCCCCCACTGCTATCAATGGCTACGCAGAAATTCTAAAAAGTACTCTGTAGAGAGACAGCCACAACTTCAGTTGAGTTAATATTCAGTGAAAAAGTATCGTTAAGTGGTCACGATAGGGTGAAGTTTTCCCCTCCCCTATCTTTTGTATTACTATGCATTAGTTTGTTATTCTTAAACTGAGTTCAGCAGTTATTTCCTTGTATTTCTGATGAAATCTGACTTTGTAATGTAATAGTGAACCAACAAAAGCGCTTAAATACCTTTTTTTGTTTTGCTGTTATGTGGATATTTCACTGCTGTTTTTAATCGATTTTTGCTGGAAGGTTGTGAATATTTCACTGCTGAAATTAAATCAATATTTTGCTGAATACTGCTGGAGTTATATCGATTGTTTTTTGCTGTGAAACAAGTACCTGCTGTTTTCCTTCATTTCCACAATGTTTGTTTTTTATAAGTTTCAGTGAACTTTGAGACAGTTAAAAAGTTTAATATATATATATATATATATATATATATATATATATATATATATATATATATATATCCACACACACACACATATATGCATATATATTTAAATGTACACTAGCTGAAAATCAGAAATAAAACATACATTTACAGTTCTAATTAATTTTGTAATGTACTAGTCTGCACAACAACAGATTATGAATTGCATGTCAGTAGAGTTAGAGAGATATAAACCTCGCAAAGTCCACAAATTTAGGTAGTGAACAAGTCAATAAGTTCTTAGGAAGAAACTGATTTAAGACTCAATAAACTTAGCTTATAAAAGAAAGAAAAGAAAAAGAAAATAATTAGACTTAGGTCAGATGAAGTTATTTCACTGGATAAATTAAGTCATTTCAATGTTTTGCTACTAGTCTAGGGTTGATGTATGTTAAGGAAATTTTGAAGCATGGATCTAGGTTGGAAGCTGCCTCCTTTGTATTCTGCTTGTTTGATCCTACTCTCTGAAACAAGCTAATTACTTATTCCCATAAGCTTTTTCTTAAAAAACAAGATTTTCTCAAAAGGACAGGAGTTATATTCATAAAGACTGAGTCACAGATGTGCTGTTCTTGTGTCTAAACTGAATGGTACATGAGCTCTGTCTTTGGATGATTCTATCAACATGAGCTCTTTCAGTATACTATTTAATTATTCAAGTTAAACAACATTCATTTTCAGAACCTATGTGTTGCTCGTTTCAGTTGTAGAACAGTGATACTCCTGTTCTTTTAGTGCCTCTATAAAGAGGACCCAAGAACATGTGCATTATTTTAATACAAGTTGATTTGATGTCATCTCTGGAGATGAAATGGTATCTAATATTGATCTTCTTGATGTGAAGAAGGAGGATATTATCTTCTTATAAATATGTGCAGAACATGCAAGCATATGTGCTGAACTGGACATCTTCCAGTTTCACCATCTGCTGTTTTACTAAGAGCTACACAACATACTCTTAGACATCATTGTGATTATTGGCTATTTCATGCTTTCTTCAGAGGAATATAAGACATCATGAGATTAACAAGACAGAGAATAATCCAGGAAGTTGAATGTAGGAGAATTTCTTTGTTTCATTTTAGGTACAATTTCTTGCCATGAGATATCATGCATTACTTGGCTCCAGTTTTTAATCCTTTTCATGGCTTCCCATAACAGATAAATATCAGAAAATACATCACAAACCTGTCTGCAAAGAATATACTAAAGATCAGTGGAGAGTGTTAACTACCAAGTACAAACGGTGACAGTTTGCGATGGCGGATCCAGTTGTGCTGTCTTTCAAGTATATGCCTGAAATGTTGAAGAGGCTTGTTGAAATACAGAAGAAAAACCTTACCTTAGTTCTATTCCAATAGAATGTGGTAATGAGTGTCACAATCTGATTTAGTTAAGAATTACATGAGTCCAGTTACATTGGTTATCAGTTATTGAAACCATGCTGCTGAACTGCTTTTAAATGACTTAATTGTCTGTGTGCTCTGAAACATCCTGTGAGAAGTGATAAAACTGTACACGATTTTGTTGCCATTGTTATACGCCATTTAGTTCTTATATTTTTTGAGAAAGAGCTATATTTGCATTGCTTATGTTAAGTTGAGCTATGCTTGCATTGTTTATGTTAATCTGAATGCATTCAAGGTAGACATAGGACTCTACCAAACGTGGTCTGCCTCCCTTATTTGCAGTTTTCATGTACAGGATATCAAGGACGAACTAATGTTTGCAGAGTATCCAGTTTGGGGGTGTGAGGGCTGTCCCTCTATTATTTGCAGACAATATTGTAATTTTGGCCTCAAGTGAGTGAGTCTGTGGCTGAGTGTGAAGAAGTTGGCATGAAAAATCAGTACTTCTAAATCAATGATCATGGTTCCACGCTTGAAGAGACTGTGGTTGCTGTCTAAAGCTGAGGGAGAAGCTAACTCAAGTTGCATTATTTAACTATCTTCTGGTCTTTTCAAGTGAAGATTGAGGGGATGGTGACCAGTGAGTTAGTACAGCAGTTGCTGTATTGAGGGAAATTCTTTGCATTGAACAATGGGAAAGAAGCTACAGCCAAATCTTATAACTAAGCTCTCAGTTTACTAGTCAGTGAATGTACTTATCTTTACCTGTGGTCATATGCTTGAATGAAAGGATGAGTTTACGAATGTAAACAAACGAAAAGAGGTACTTTGATCTGGTTGCTGGAGCCATGGTTTGTGACAGAGTAAGGGGCTTGTCAAGCTGAAAGTATTCTGGCATACACCCAATATTAGGGCTTCACAGAAGCTATATGAGACACTTTGGGCAATTATTGACGATGTCCCTGGGTAATCTCCCACAGGAGGTATATGAAACACAACCAACAACCAACAGGTCTTCATCTATGCCCCTAGAATCTCATAACTCTTATTTAAACCTACTAAAGGTTCTCATCATCCAGCCAAACACCTTATCCATGACTGACTTTAATTACCCCTCTATAGACTGGGAAACTTAGACTGCTCACACTCACAGGTGCAACACTTCCTGGACTATATTAACAGAAACACAGTGGAACAAATAGTGCACTCTCCAACCAAAGGATTAAATATACTGGACCTCGTACTCACCAACATGGGATTGTATTGCAATATATAACAGTCGTACATGAAAAATGGGGTGTGACACTTAATAATGGCAACAGACTAGTCAAGATCCACTTTGTCTTAAAAATCACATTGGATAAACATAGGCATTGAGTAGTCTGCTCATTCCAAAACATACTAGTTGTAAATGCAAGCACGTCCACCCAGATACAACAAATCGTGCAGACACATACTTTTTACATGGGCACACAAGCCCCCTGCCCCCCCCCCCAATTAATATAATTAACTCTGACATCACACTGACCTCAGGAGAAGTGAATATCAGGGTGCAAAGCGGCACAAATACCCATCACTACTCAGTGCCCTACCTCTTTTTCCCCACATACACACATGCATACTCACAGACCACATGCCACACTGCCATCCCCTCTACACACACAACTCACCTCTCATACTGTTAAACAAGCACACACACACACACACACACACACACACACACACACACACACACACACATGCACCCCATACATCCGAGCTCTATCCTACACAAGAACAAAACTCTTACTACATAAGACAGATTCACTTACTTAAAGCATTCACAACAGTGCACACAGAGTCTGTGAACATGTATATTCATTCAGTTGCAATGGTAGTATGCCTTCGATTAGATTCTTCAACAAGCCAGTGTTCGAAGGGCAGGGAAATAACAGTAAGGACAGCGCCCAGAAAATGTGAATTGTCTAGAATATATTATCTAATATAGGATGTTTGCTTTTGAAGCAGGATGCATTCTTTTGTACTACATCTGTGATCTGCATGATAAAAATGTCAGTACTTAGGCCACAGAACCTAAGAGTAAAGTGAATACTTGGCTTTTCTGCAAATGTAACTTTTCCTTCTGTCTTCAAGGGAATGCAACCAGAGAACAGATATGTTTAGAATGTGAGGTGTGGGAGGGTTGTAATACCCTGATCAAATTATTTCTACTGATATTGTACACTTTCCTTTCCTTTAAATATTTTGTAATATTTCTATAATCCAGTACTTACTTTGTCACCGACCAAATGAAAGATGATCAAGTCATACTTAACTTTGTGTTAAGGACCCATATGAAAGGGGTTTTATTATGCTGGGTGGTGTGAAACAACATTTCCAGGATCCATCAGATGTCCTCAATTTATATAACAAACACAAAGGTTTGCTATATCTTTGGTTAAGCCTTTTAAGCATCCGTCAAAGCAAATTTCAGTATTCTGTTCTTCAGTCTATGTAACAGAGCATGTTACATTACCAATTTCAGTTTGCAAATGTGGGAATTATACTAGTTTTAAATCATCGGAACAAATATTACAATTTTGAGTTATTATATAGGTCTGAGACCCTGATAATTTACTCTTTGAAGGGCAGCAGTTCAGCTCAATATACAGAACATGCAGTACTCAAGATGAATTTATTTAGTGGCTGTAGTATAAGTGATATTTTCTTCTTATTGAAAATATTTTCATATTAATTTAATTGTTTATAGCAGCACTAAAAATGAAAAAAACAGTGCAGGAAATCTGGAATGAAGTACAACGCATGAATACATATTTAATGATTGCCAATAAGAAGTAATAAAGATACAGCTACGAGAAAATAAAGTATGTGCTAATCTGTAATATATCAGGAATCTGAAGATTTATGATGTAAGTATTAAATATAAATATAATTCGACTGTTTGATAAATCTACCATTGTTACGCAGTGAAACCATAGTTTGGAAATATAAATGGCTGAAAAGATTTTAAGATGCCCTACTTTTGATCACTATGGATATGTTCGTCCAATATTCTGTGGCAGAACCTAACTGAAAAAGCGAAATTTGTGGGAAACATAGTCCAGAATCCTTTTCCAGTACTTTGAACTAGTATGTAGCCTCAGACATGCAGTGGAATACAATCAAAGAACTTCAGAGGATGCTAGTTAGTTAACATAAACTGGTGAAAACTAATCACAGTACATTCCATTATTTTTTTGAATTAATGCATTACTGATAATGTGTGTAGTCTTTCAGAAAAAAAAAAAACTTTTCAGAACATTAGATCCCCCTCCCACTCAAAATCATACGCAGTGCCTAATCTCACAGTAGCCATTCACACTTACATCAAGAATATTTATCCTTTCAGGCCCTGTGGCACAGACAATCCGTGGTTAACTAGAAGCACGTGGAATGGGAGAACTAGGAGGTGAGCAGCCAGTGCTAGGTCTTCTATCCTTGGGGTGAATGACTGCTTGTCTCACTGCAGTTGCAGTATGACTAGCCTGTCAGGGCCTGCATTGCAAGCAGTGTGCTGCATGGTCGGGAGGTTGTGCTTTTTGTGAAAGCATGCATGCACACCTTGAGTTAGACCTATCAGAGATAGCAAAGCTGCTGTATGGGTAGAGATAGGACATTCAGCAAGATCTATATATTGCCCCACTCCCTAACAAATAACTCTTGACTGCAATGGGAAAAGAATGGGCCAGAGGACTCTCACCAAAATGAAGGAATGAATGGGTCAGTTGAATGCAGGAAGGGGAAGCCTCTGGGCTGATCATGTATTAAGATAAAAAGAAAAGAATATATCCAATTATTTGACCAAAAGACATTTTCCTTGTTTCCTTTTCTAAAACGCAACTAAAATAGATTCATATCATTTGGATTTTTAAGCTCAGACACAATCTGTTTATGTACAGCTTAAGTTACAAAGCAGTATATTAATTTTAAATGATAATCAGGTTATCAGTGGTTCTGCTTCTAGATTAATGTACTGAAAAGCTTTACAGCCTCGTTTGTTTGTTTCTTTCTTTGGTGTTTATATTAATATGACATTTAAGATGAGGCAAGAATCTGGTAATTTTTTAACTTTTAATCATCACATATTCAAGGGCTCTTCTACAAGCACTTGAGTCCCAAATGCTTGAAGACCTTTGTCTTGAAGCCAGGGAGTCAAGCATCTTGTAGCTAATGAAGACTGCTGCTCATGCTCAAACTCAAATATGCTCCTTACCTAAGCATATTATTCAAGTTCTAGTAAGGTAAGTGTGGCAGAGAAGAGAGGGAGGGATTGGGGGGTTAGGTTCATAGGTTCATAAGTTAGTACTAGTCTATCGGCCCTAGGGCCTATACAAGCCTTGCCATAACAATTCCCTGGCTATTTCTTCCCACACTATTTACTTCCCTGGACCCCTGTCTAGCAGGGTGACTGACATAATCCCTGGGGTGAATTTCCTTTCTCCCATCCAATTGTCAAGGTTCCTTTTGAAGAGGGCCAAAGAGGCGCTCTGCTTGACATGTATGGGCAGTCTATTCCAGAGTCTGGGGAGTCTCTGGGTCAGGAACCTATCCCTCCAGCATGTTTTATTTATTGTGATGACAAGGTTTAGATCCCTGGAGTGTGTGGATTTGAGGGATTGGGATTTCTTTAAGTGTAGCATGTCCAACAGCTCTGGGTTTGACATGGCCTTGTATGTTAAGCAGAGATCGCCTCTGAGTAGACGATATGCGACAGAGTATAGCTGGAGTTTTTTAAGGTGGTCAGCATAGGGCATATGCTTTAGGCCTGTGATTCTTTTAGTGAGGTATTTCTGAGGCCTTTCCAGTTGTTGCAGGTGGCTTGAGAGGTACATACCAAGTGGGGCGTTGTATTCTATAATGGGTCTAATGAGGGATGAGTACAGTGGGACAATGACCTCCTTTTTTCTGAATGAAAAGCCCTTAGTGATGAGGTGTGCCACACAGAAGGATTTCCTGACTGTTGTGATGATGTGGTTATCGAAGGTGAGACCACTGTCCACCTGTGTCCCTAAGTCTCTTATTACACTTTCGGTGTTTAGTGTACTGCCATCTATGTGGTAATTCATGGGTACATGTTTTTTTTCCAAAGGGTATAACTATACATTTCTTGGCATTGAGCTTGAGCCTATGGCTCTAGCACCAAGCATCTGTTTCTGTAAGGTCCTTTTGTAGAGTATCCACATCATTTGAAGATTCAATAATGGCTCCCAGTTTGCAGTAATCTGCAAACTTTGTTAGCCAGAGTCTCTTAGCATTTGCCTGTACTTCAGAGAAGTAGATGCCAAACAAGAGTGGTCCCAGGACTGAACTCTGAGGTACTCCACTTGTCACTTGTCTGGAGCTGGATTTGGAGTCAGCTACTTTTAAAGTGTGGGTTCTGTCAGTAAGCCAGATGGCAACCCATTGAGTGATGTAGGGATTAATGCCCAGCTTAGTAAGTTTATCTATGATTCCAGAGTGGGAGATGGTGTCAAAGGCCTTGGGGAGGTCCAGATAGGCTGTGTGGACCACCTTACTCTCGTCCACGGCTCTGAAGACTGATTCAAAGAAGTCAGTCATGTTCAGGAGACAAGATCGACCCTTCATGAACCCAAACTGGGTGTGGTCCAGTGTTTGAAGGTTGCCTAGGTCTTTGTTTATAAGTTCCAGGTAAATACGTTCCACGGCCTTGCAGATCAGGCTCATCAGACTGATGGGGCAGTAGTTCCCAGGATCCAAGGTGGATCCACCCTTGTGCAGTGGGATAACTGTAGCTGTGCGCCACTCAGTGGGCACGAAGCCTGAGGTGAGGCTATGATTAAACATGACACTTAGCTGAGGTGCCAGTTCATTTTGTAGTTCATGTAATACACAGCCCAGGATGTTATCTGGTCCCATGGATGCTGTATTCTTAGCTTTGGAGAGTATGTTTTTTTAGGTTAGGTTTTTAGGGGTAGGAAGCAGGAAAAAACTTTCAGGGTTAAGGAGCAGGAGAAACTTTTACAGTTAGAGATCAAAAAAGGAGTTTTAGGGTTAGGAAGTATCAGTGAATTTACGCTTAGGGAAGGGAGGTTGGACTTTAGGTTTAGGGAGCAATTGGGGACTTTATAGTTAAGGAGGGAAATGATGTTTTAGGGTACGGGAGCAAGGACTTGGCTTGGGATCTGGACGGGAATTGTAACATTAGAGTAAGGGTTCTGGTAATTCTATACAGATCTGTATAGTTGGATGTTGAAAGGACTATATAGAAACTGGAGATTATGCTAGTGCTTAGTCGAACAAGTGACAGCAAACAAGTGTGTCATGAACTACTAGCATTTGGGTACCTTGTAGTAGCCTCATTTTCAAGATGTTATTAATAACACTTGCTCTGTGGCATTGCTTAGTATAAAAAGGTATCTTCCAAGAAAGCTTTAAAAGCATTATTTATTTAATTATATTTCACAATCTGTCAACTAGGTCAGTGAACTAATCTAGCGACACTTTTCAGTCACAAGCCAAGTACAATGACAAAACTGCACAATAAAATAAGAATGTAAATTAGGCCAAAGTTCACAAGTCAACAGCAGTATACAGTATTAGCAATGCAAGTATATCTATATAAAATACACACTGTTAGTGTTGTTTTAAATATCTTTATTAAACATGATATTAAAGTGACGCACACAGCAACTGAAAAGAAAACAAACCATACTAGCATGATTTGATATTTTCATGCAGTGTACATTTTCATTCACTTCATTAATTGCTCAATTTCTGCCTTCCCTTAAACTTAACTCCTCCTACTGAAAACCATTCTGCATGAATTTTTCTCACAAATTACATTTATTTCTATGTAATTTGTTCCTTTTGTTGTCTAAAAATCCCACCTCCACTTCTTTTCTGTCTTTTGCAATATTCAATACTTCAGTTACAACTGGTTTATCAGATAAAAGGTGCATTTTCAGTCAATTAGAAATAAAATAAGACTTCTAATTTCAAAAAGCTAACTCATTTTTAATAAAAAAAGTTTTGATAAAAATGTCATCTGATTCATTTTATAACACTTAAAACAAAAATAATAAAAAAATTGTAAAAAGTACTGACCATTCTAAAAATTTCAGAATGTCTTTAGTTTGGCAAGTGTAGCCTTATAACGTGGTCTAATTTCAAACATTGCCATCACTTCTGCAGACTATCTCCTGAATGTAATCAATCCTAATGTTTCAGCCTGAAAGGATATTTTACATTCATCTTCTGAAACCTGCTCTAAAACAATATATTCACATGTTCAATCATTTCAAATAATCAGAAAGTGGTTTTGTTTCCTATTAATACATTAAAGTTGGATTCTATGAGTTCTACTAGTGGTTAAGTTTCATATACAATTGGCTGTTTATCCTGTCGTAGAATTCTACTATTTTCATTGGGCTTCTGCCTTTGTCCTGTGACAGAATCAAGTTATCTATCTATCTTCTATCCATCTATCTATCTATCTAATCTATTCTTTGTTGACTAGGTTAGTCCCCCTAGGCTAGTGGCCTCTGTTCTAGGGAAGCACAAGTGGTATTTATAATACTAGGGGCAATTAGGCCAGGGCATCAAGAAACTTCCCCTACAGTTTTCAATACTGCCATGAGATCTTCACCTGAGCTACCACTAACTTAAGTAGATGGGACCTCATTTTACCACCTCTTCCAAAGGATGAATTTTGATACTGAGTATACATCTTTGTAAACAGCTGGACAGATTTATTTTCATTCTGCTTGAGAAAATTAAAAAGATAATTGCCTGGCATTACACAGCCTAAATGTCTCCCATATGGTAAATTAATTCAGAAACAATGAATATTAATAAGCTAATATAAAAATACTGAAAACCAGTTAAAATGTGATATTTCTTTTAATCTGACATGTCATATTTACGAAAGACAATCTGCAGTATTCTAAGCCAAAACCTACAAAATAATAACTTCTACATATTTATCATTAAAGTGATATTTGTCATTTTAAACAGCCATGACAAGTTTATGATGTAAACATCTCTGAATACTATTGACTAAATTTTTCAGGCAATCAAATCTCACACATCAATGATCTGTAACTTATCCAGAGTACTATAATATCCCAGCTTGTTATATTTAGTTTGGATGTGCTGAAGCACTCTGCCTGTGGGAGGCTCTTGAGGGGTTTTTCTCTGATTCATATGCATTTTCTAGGAAAAATTTTATTAGTTTAACATATTTACAATATATACACATAAAGGAAGAAGTTCAACATTACATATATAGGAATATATTGAATTATCAAGATAATTTTATACAATTAACACATTGAGTATTGACATTTTAATAGCAATGTTTCAAGACTAGCCCAACCACTAAAAGTCTTAGTATAATTTATATATCTTATTTGGATCACTTTTTTTTTTAGTTTTACATAGTATTGCTGTTAAATTTTAAAATTCTTTCAAGGTAGGAACTGCGTTTGATTTCTAAATTTTTGATTTTTGTAACAGTTTAGCAACTGCTAAGAGTGCCCAAAACATTTTTTGCTCTTTGTTTTTTTTTTTTTTTTTACAGATACAGGAAGTAGAACATTCAATGGCATTACTGATCTAGTTACAGAACAATTATCAGACCATAACCCATTATAGACATGCTTATCTTTTCCCAGCATAAATTTAAATTTTCACAATCCATAATTATGTGTATCCAATCAGCTTTTATATCTTAACTACATCTCCAGCAAAATGAATCATTTTACTACACTTAGAGAGTTTATAGGGAGTAATAAACATTATATGTCTATATTTCCACATAAAAACTTTCCAGTAAAATCTTGAAGAAGTTTGACTAACTGATTTAAGTAACAAAGGTTTATTCTTACCATCAGTTGAGTCACTCAATCCACTACTATGTAAAAAGTTCCAGAATTTTGCATCAAAATTATTATTATTTTAATTAACTTATATAACTGATATGCTTCCTCTGTAGGTCAATCTACCTTTGATAATAGCATTCAAATATTTATGAAGTCATATCATGGGGGAATAGTGTTCTGTTCCTCTTCACAAATATTATCCACAAATTTATTTACTTTCTTACTGATGGATAATATTAACTGGTTAGTAGATTCATCCAATTTATATTCTTTCAATAAATATTCTAGGGTCTTATCTTTTCCTTTTTCAAAGTAACCAGACCATAATACTAATTCATTCCTTTTTAGTAAATTCATGTGAACATGACCCTGTGTTTCCTTAAATCTAGAGGTGTGTGTAATGGGGAAACACAGAAAATCCCATTTTCATATTAACAGAGTTTTAAAAACCTATTTCTTAAATGTTTTAAGAATTGATTTCATATATGCAGAGTCTAAAGACAGAGATGAATTTCCTTCTAAGGTAAATTTTGTTAACCAGATGAAAGAATTATTACATATTTCTAATTTATTATATTTAATAAACTTATAAGAATTTAGTATGATCTCCTCCTGGATGGTTTTCCATGAGTCTATCCAGAGTATAACAGAATTAAAACTTGCAGCAATGGAATAAAATTCTACATCAGGGAAGCTAATACCACCATACTCCCATAATCTTATGTGATTTCTAAAAGCAATGCTCAGCTTTTTAGGATACTATAAAATTAAGTTAACATTTTTCCATTTTCTTATCTGGTATCATACCTCTCAACCATACCGAATTACTCGGTAAAAAACGAGTTTTGGGGTCCAAATGAAGGGGTGCCATGATTTCCTTCATTTTTTCATTTATTTTTAAGTTTTTGAATTAGTCAGCTCCATCAGGGCTACCAGCCAGTCGGAATTGAGCTCAAGGAGCTCATGTTGTCATTCCGGCTGGTCTAGCTCAAATGCAAGTGGGAAATCTCACGGAAATGTATTACAGCAGTCAGCAACCACTCCAGCTCTCGCACAGTGAAATATATTCGCAGCTTTGGTTGGATTTATTAGCTCTGCAGGCCGTTGGAACTTGGAAGTCAGCAGCACTTTGGATTTAGCTCTGCCATTCAGGATGGGTTACAAAAACAGGAAGTCTTTGTATCCAGGTTTGGCTTAACATGTGTGTGTGTGTGTGTGTGTGTGTGTGTGTGTGTGTGTGTAAAGAATGGTCTGGGAAGCAAAAACTACAGACAGTTGGAGACAGCTTGTCTGTAGATGTCAGATGTTTCTGCTGCATTTACTATATTTTTAAATCGTGGTAGTGTCAGAAACAAGTTCATTCATTTAGTGTGAGAGAGTTGAAGGACACAAGATTTTTGTCTATCAGTTTTAACAGAGATGTTTGAAGGCTATAAGCTATTAATAATCTTCACCCTATAGTCTTGAATAGGATGTATATATTTACTTTTGTTAACTAGGCTGGAGGAATGATGACCCTTTTCAGCCTCTATGTGGGCCATAAGGTAAGGCAAACCTACAACAGCAGTCAAAGGTGAAACAAACAGGTTTAATATGGTACAAAAATAAACAAAATTACTTGTATATTTAAAAAAATAAATGCATTGAAAATGCACTCATAACCAAAGGTGTTGTCTGTCATACATTTTTGTACAAGATTTAAGTTGAGAATATCAACCCTGGCAAGAAAAAATATACATCCATAGTTAGTAGAGAGCAGAGTTAACAAGTATCACTGAAGCAAGAACATTTATTTTATTCAACAAGTACTCCTTAAATCTATTTATAAATAGATAGAGATCCTGTGAGTTAGTAATGCCAGTGGGAAGACATTTCCAGTAGCAAAGGGCAAGTTTGAAGAATAATTACTCACAGCTGGCTATGGTAAAAAGAAGGCCTACTGAGTTTAATGCCTGAAAGATGATTCATGTGTTAGTAAAAACAGACTTTAACCAGAAAGGGCTTCCAGGTCATGCCTGAAAGGAGACATTTGTGCCTAGGAGACTTAACCAGATTATCTATTGAATAAATTACATTGTGTGACAGGAAGAGGAGAGAGAGACTGACATGCTAGTGTTTGGTATTGTAGAAGTTAGGTTAATGATTTGGAGAGGAGTCCATTAAGGATTCTCTATTTAACTGTTGAAAGTGAGGGGTGAGGGGTGTGTGTGTGTGTGTGTGTGTGTGTGTGTGTGTGTGTGTGTGTGTGTGTGAGAAAATGCCACACCTGGTGACTAAATAAAGCCTAAAGTCCCCAGACACAACCATTTCTCAGCCTTGTCCAGATTTGTTGTGCTAAGAGTTGAGAAGAGCTATGATGGGAAGTGAGAAGTGAATTTGTATTCCCCATTATTGGCTTTGTTTGTCCAGTTTTTTTGTGCTAAGAGGTTGAGAGCTATGGTGAGAAATGAGAACTGAATTTACTAAATGATAGCCATTAAGTTTCAGTCTTCCTATATTTTAGCAAACTACTGATTTGGAATAGTGGTATGTTGCTCTGACTGTAGTTTTATTCTAGCAACTTTCCAAAATTATACAAGCAATGTTTAAAATGTGTCCCTGATTTTTGACCAAAAAC
This sequence comes from Protopterus annectens, assembly GCF_019279795.1. Classification (NCBI taxonomy): domain Eukaryota; kingdom Metazoa; phylum Chordata; order Ceratodontiformes; family Protopteridae; genus Protopterus; species Protopterus annectens. The sequence goes on from NC_056745.1 coordinate 858,132,899, forward strand.
TGAACTTGAAAATAACTATGGCTTACACTACTGTCATTCTATTTATAGTGTGGGTGTGAAAGTAGACTTTTATGATGGAAATGTTCTGAATTGAGCAGTTTTGTCATTATTGGTTCATGCATTTGTTTCATTGTCTACAGTACAGCCTACTGGAAAAATGTTAAAACAATGCATTTAAAATCAATGATTTGAAAACAGCACAAAGGTAATCTTTATTCTCCATTGGCCAGATGCATTTTCTTTGGCTGTGGTGTGGGTTTCAATGTTATTTCAAATGAATGTGAGTTTCAGCAGAAGTTTTAATTTTAATGCTATTTTCATTGAGACAGGTTCTTCAGTTTGCATTTGAAAGTTTATCCCACAATTCCACTGGAGTGGGTGGGGTTACATAATTATGTATGCAAATCATATGTTAATCTTTTGATGTTTCCAGGTTGAGAGGTATGTCTGGTATTAAAGCTATTGAACGCAGTATATATATATATATATATATATATATATATATATATATATATATATATATATAATTATATATGTGTGTGTGTGTGTGTGTCTGTGTGTGTGTGTGTGTGTGTGTGTGTGTGTGTGTGTGTGTGTGTGTGATTCTCTGCAGATGAGATATCAGATGGCAGATCGCTGATTACCATGTTGCTGACCACTACATGCTTGATAGTTCATATCAGTGAATGCCACTGTGCATTTGCTGATATGCACTCAATCTAATGACTAGAGATATGGTACAGTGTGGATTGGGACATTCATCCCCTTCCTCACTGTAGTGCAATCTTACAGTTGGAATATATAGTTAACAAGGGGTGTGGGGGTGCAGGGGGGCCTGCCCCTCAGCAAAAACATGATGTGAAGTGTAGGAGTTCCACTTAACTGAACTCCTATACAGAAATCATGTTCGCTATTTAGCAAAAATGTCAAATCTGCTGAATTTGTTCAGCAGATTCGATATTTCACCTAAGTGATATTTTGAATTCAGCATTATTGTTTGAGGTTTACTTCAAACACAGAACCAAATTAAAATATGTGCCACAAACTTCTATAGCAATTTAACACACTGTTTCTCATCCTTTAGAAAGTTTTGCAATGATTGTCTTTTTTAACTGACTGTAACAATGCTGCAGAACCATAAGTCTTTATTGAGTGTCTGATCAGTTAATATGCTCAGCTAGTACATTCCTAAATATTCATATAATTGTCAATTATTTTGCCATTATTTATCTAGTAATGATGTTGTTCAGATTTTATAATCAATTGATGCTTCCTTTGTTATCATATACATAACATTCATTTGATTTTAACAGACAGTAGTGGTTATATTTAAAAGAAATGGCAGAGTAAGGTGCAATGTTTTCCTCCCTCTTCTTTGTTATTGTCTTTCTCATAACTTCTATGGGTATCTAATATTTCTGAGCACAAATAAGAGCTGGGGCATTAAGCTTCACTTAATTTAATATAATTGAAGTCTATCTGACCATGGTGTTCAAGCAAATGAGTGAGATTGTGCCCCAAATAATGAATGACAATTATAAAATATGTGATGCCACTCTGCTTTAATTGTAATGTCATACCTCCAACAAAGTACATCATTCTTATTTTTCAGTCTTATATTATGTGTGCAAACATTTCCCAACTCAATTTTCTCCAAAATGAGTTTGATGCTGTCTTTCTGATTGATCACATATTACAAATTTCACTATGGATAACTGGTCTGACTCACATAGCTTCAGTAAGAATTCTGTATGGCAGATATGCAGCTTAATAGAAGTATAAAATTCAGCTAGAATTGCTGAAGCAGTTTCTTTCTTTGTAAATGTTGACATTAAATATCTTTAAGAAGACTGGATGGTTACATAATTCAGTTTCTGTCATATGATGAATTTAAAAAACATAAACTGTGTAAACTTTGCCCTAATAACCTCCAAAATGTAATCTGCATTTATATACTATATGACTGCGGTGGTGGTGCTGCGGTAGCGTTATTGCCTCACAGTTAGACATTGCATGTTCGATTCTCAGTTAGAGCATCTTCTGTGTGTCGACATGCTTGAATGGGTGTTCCTTCGTTGAAGGTTGTGCGTAAGGCCCGGCAAGCCAGCACGTAAAAATCTACTGCCAATCATTAGCGGACCGGAGTTCTGCTGTGGCGACCCCTAACCGGGAAAAGCCGAAAGACAGCCATTATCTGTTAACAATAAGGCTATTCCTTTTAGACATTTAAGCAAAAATTTAAAACTGCATCCACCAGTTAATCATTTTTTTCAGTACTAGCATTTCTATAAACCCTAGTGTAAAAGATATACGAGATATAGCAAACATCTATTTCTTAATATAATACATTTGCAAATTTTTTTGAGAAAATACAATATTAATATTGTTAGAATGTCTTGGGTGTGGGAGTAAAATATTGTGGGTTATTATTTAATATCTGCAGAATTTTATTAGATATAAGATATAAGGACTAATTCGGAGTTTAATTTTTTTTTCTTATTTCAGATAATTTTATGAGTTTCCACTCATTTTGCAGAGTATGACTTGTATAACCACTAAATTATAACTTTAAAATGCAGACTACAACATAATGCCAAGAAATCCTATACCACCATTATCCCATATTCTAATATGATGATTCAGTACTATTTTCTGTCTATCTGTATACCTACTTTCTAAATATAATTTCAATTAGGTATCAAGTATAGTTTGGATTACAAATAATTTTGACAATAACATACTTTTGATTAGATTTGCTCTGTCTTCAAAAGTAAAAATTTTTTATTCCACTTTAGAGTTATTTCTTAATTATTTAAGTGATATAATTATAACCCTAAATAAGTTAATTATTTACTATTCCAATTATGAATGATTAGTTAATGTGAACTCTGTTGACAGGTTGATTTCAATTATTTTAGTTTTTTTCTCATTGAACTTAAGATTAGACATTCCCCCAGATTCACTAAACTACTGTGCAGGGCTAGCTTAGTCCTGCACGGAAGTGACCATTTAGGAGCAGCATGGCAGAGTGCTATGCATATTAATGAAGGTGCTCTGCCTGAGCTCCTAAACAGACACAGAGTGTGTACGAGTGCAGGGGGCGTGTCTGAGAGCAGAGCTCTCAGAATATACACACATCTGCAAAGAAGAACAGCAGTTTAGCAAAAAGAATGAGCAAAACCGCTCATAGGTGGTTGCATACCCCCAGCAACATCCCCCCAAGTGTATAAGAGCAATAGTTAAAATATAATAATATAAACAAGTTAATTTTGTTTTTATCAAACAGATAAAATTTAACCATAGGTGCTTGGGCTTACCCATTGCTTAGCTATGTATACTGCAGCTTTAATGGCACAAGAGTATAAATATCAAGATATATGCAAATGAAGCAGTATTGTAATAGTGTAGTGGGCAGAGCATTTGCCTTATGAACAGTCATTACCAGTTCGAGTCTCATTCCATTTTCCATGTCAAATCACTTTATGAACAATATTTTTTTTGCATAACCTACTAAATAACATATATTTGTGAACTGGAGTATTGCATTAAATGTAGATGTGAGGTGTCATTGTCATAATGTTGTAAAATCCACAGATAAACACAAGTGTCCCATACAGTATATGTACACATAAATCAGGGATAGAAATTGAAGGTATAATGTGTAATGAATGATAAATCCATGTTGTTGTTGTTTGTCTTTCGACTTTTCCCGGTTAGGGGTCGCCACAGCGGATCTCCGGTTCACTAATGATTGGCAATAGATTTTCACAAACGCTGAGGTGCCAGCTCAACACCCAACCTTCAACAAAGGCACGCCCATTTACGCATGTCTTTCAAAATGCCCATCAAACCACGGGGAGGACATGCAGACTTCATACAGAAGGCACTTCCCGCACTCCAGCCGAGAATCGAATGGGAAAACCTCTTGTTGTGAGGCAACAACGCTACCACTGTACCACTGCGGTTTAAATCCATAGAGTGTCCAAATCCACCACCTTCCCAAAAACCATTTTACATGTCTGTCTAAATTAGTGTGGGGGGTAAGCGGGAGTAAGCACTATTAAGCAGTGGTAAGTGGGAGTAAGTATATTTAAGCAGTAGTAAGTGGGTTTAAACCCATTTGCGTGGGGGTAGGTAATGTGCACACAGGTTAAGCAATATTGAAGCTAACTCTCTGTAAGCATATTTAACCAGAAGTTAGCATTGCTTACCTTCACTCAAATCTGTACAAACCTGCTTACAATTGCTTAAAAGTGCCTTAATCACTCTTTATGCAACAGCCGCTGCTCTGGCCAGAAACAATAAGCCACCATTGCAAGGCTTGAACCCAAGACCTTGTACACTATAGTCACAGTAGTTAACCACTATGCCACCATAACAGTATACAACATTGAGGTATCACCAAACAGATCCTCACTATAGGAATATTAAACTCAACATGTGAAAGGAATGTATATACAGTTTTATGTTGTATAACCTACTACATAACATAAATATATGAACTGGAGTACTGCATTAAGTCTAAATGTGAGGTGTCATTGTGATAAAGTATTGAAATCACCTAATAAACACAAGGACCTCATACAGTGTAGGTACACATGAATTATGGATACCAAACACATATATAACATGTAATGAATAATAAATCAATGCCAAACAACAAATAGTATGCAAATTAAAATTTAAGCAATGCTAAGGTTTGCACAGCCTTGCTTACTAGGTGTAAGCAATGTGTAGGCCAGCTAAATCAGTTTGCCCACTGGTATACCCCTTTAAGCAATGCCAACCTTAGTTAATCAGGTTTACCCACAGCTTAGCATGTTCAAAACTGTCCAGTCATGGCAAAGTGCAGGAAATCAGCCCTATTTAAACCCAACAGGCAGGAATACATCTCATGACTGGTTGCAGCTTCCTCCTGTAGGCAATATGACTGGTATGGGAGAGGAAGTGCGCTTTCAGGTGCAGTGCTGGGGCATCCAGGAGTCCAAAGTCATGACATGACTCCTTGTTAAAGACCATGACCAGAGACTGCTGCAGGGCCAGTACCAGGGTTCCCAATATAAAGCAGAAGCCTGGGACCATCTCGCCCATGACCTCACAAGTGTCACTGGCATATTTTGAACTGGTGAGCAGGTCAGGCATCACTAAGCCAACCTGAAGCGGAGAAAGAGGGATCTCTTGGATCAGTGGATCCAAGAGGCTAGGAGGACGGGGGATGTCCCAGCCGTGTGTAAGTATCAGTCCACTACCTGTTTAATAAATCGCCAGCTCATGTATATTATGGATAGGTATGGCTAAATATTCCTCTTATGTCTTTGACAGTGGCAGATGAGCGGGCTGCAAACTGGGAAGCCCATGCCTGGAGATTGCAGAGGTTGCATCGCGAGGCAGTTTAGTAATACTCTTGCATGTACTGTCATAAGAAATAAATCTAAATGTAGTAGTAAGTTAATTGCCAGTATAAAACCTGTATTGTTTAAGGCATGTACTGAATACACCAGAAAATATGGCAGGAAGAGTCTCATATAGGTTGTATGTAAATAAAATGTTAACAGCCTGACAATAAAGGTCTAACTGCTGGACTGCATGTGTTTACTCTGGAGTCATATGGTAATGTAGAGTTGCAATCTCTTAATAGTACTGTTGTATTAAGCACTGTTACCCACACTGTGCTACATAAATAAAATGTGTAGGAATGTCTGTATATGACTGTTGCAATCACAAGAGGTCATACTGGGCAACTGAGAGAGAGAGACTTAGAAAACAGTGAAAAGATTGACAACATGATCCAAATAGCACACTCAACTGAGATGTAAACTGTTGCATTTTTAACACACACAGCCATGGTTCAAATCCTGGGAGTGGTAGTAAGCTGTATGCAGAATCATACCCCACAACTGTACAGATATGTCCCGAATGTCCAATTAATTGGCCCATATCTGCTGCCTGTCACCCTGTCCCCTGGTAAATCAGTGGGATGATCCCAGACTTTTAGGCAGCAAATAATGACATACAACTGATTGTCAGACATCTATAAGAACAAACCTGTCACTCTAGCAACTCCCCAAAATGTTATGAGAGTAATAAGCCAAGTATGACCCATATCCACCCCCATGTTGTGAAGCTTTGACCAGAGTGTGTGCAGTAACAGAGTGAGACATATGTGCATAATACTAATGTGAAATCTGGTAATATGTGTAGCAACATTCAGGTAATGCTAACAAACATTGCCCCCACAGGTCTGTCAGATACGAAAACTGTGCTTAGAAATAAAAGATTGAAATCCTGGACTGGTATTGTTTACTCTGGTATTGTATGGCATTGTTAGTGTTGCAGTTGCTCTGAATAATAAGGTATTACTCATCACTGTCATCCACACTGTGCTACATAATAAAACTGTCTAGGAAATCCTGTATAAGAGTGTTGCAATTACAAGGTGAGATTGTAAAACCATGGGAGACTTATAGACAGAAATCAGAGAAGAGATACACAGCAATATCTATATAGCACACTCAACTGTGATAGACACTGTTTTATTTTTGGCATACACAGCCATGGTTCGAATCCTGGGAGTGGTAGTAAGCTGTATGCAGAATCATACCCCCAAGTGTACAGAATTGTCCAAAATGTCTGGTTAATTGGTCCATATCTGCTGGCTGTTACCCTGTCCCCCTGGCATATCAGTGTGCTAATCTCTGACATGTAGGCAGCATTTAATGTCATATAACTGACTGTCAGGCCTGTATATATCTGGAAAATGTCAATGAAAACAAATCTGTCATTGTACAGCTCACCAAAGGCTTATGAGAGCAATAGTCAAAATATGCCCCAGTTTTACCTGCATGTGGTCAAGACATGCCTAGAGTGTGTGCAATAAGAGATGGACAGATATGTGCATAACATCAACCAGGAATCTGGGAATATGTGTAGAAACAGTCAAGTAGTATTAACACACAATACCTCCACAGGTATACCAGTTAAGAGGTGTATACTGCAGGTAAAACTCAGTTCATGTATATAGTTGTCTACATTCATACCACTGTCCAAACTAAGGCCATAGAGTAGTGTTACTAATACATGTAAGGTACAGATCACAGCACTGACTAGGAAAGTAATGAGAACTACAGGAATATACTGGTTGTTAATCGACATCTTTCTCTCCCCCCACCATATGTGCAACAACAATAAACCAAATACACAACTCAATTGGTATGTGCTCCATTAAACCTACTGTTGGAACATATGTCCTACTGCTTGATAAATATTTAAATGTGTTTCTGTGCAAGTGCCATGTTGAAATACTCCCACATTGGTGGCATGCTGCCATCAATGTACCTGCATGCTGTTGTAATGGCCACTGTGGTTCCATATATGCATGTGTTCTGTTTGCTACGCAACTGTTCCATATCTGGTGTTTTGGGTTAATGGGAATATCTATGCATGCTGTTATACCTAATCCTGGAATGTGTTGACTATTACTAACCCACATATGTTGTAAAATTGAGACACCATAGCACGTTTGGGAAGGCCGGTCCCAGTGGACCCACCTCTCCCACCTCATCTGGCTGTGGCACCGGGACCAGCAAGTCTGGGGCCCACCCTGGGACCTCCACATCTGCTTGTCCTGCACCACCTTTGGGTGGAACCACATCAGGGTATGGGACTCACCCCCCTGGGAGCGGGCGGGGACAGGACACTGTCACCCATCGCCAGGTCCAGGGAGTGGTGCATAGCGAGCTCCGCAGGGAGTTTGGAGATCTGCTATGCCAGCTTGAGGGCCGCATGTTGCAACTAGAGGGTTATCCTGGCCCTCCTACTCAGCCCCTAGTACAGCCACCTTCAGGGCCATGAAGGTGCAGTGGTGACTGCCCATGGGAGGGGACCTCAGTCCCACTGTTTCCACTAGCAGGCTCATGGGCTTCCAACATCTAAACACCCCTCCCATCAAAG
>NC_056745.1:858448348-858558348 GCF_019279795.1 Protopterus annectens
TCAACCTGTCCGCTATGATGTTGGATTTCCCAGGGATATGCGTTGCTATCAGAAACCACTGAGTGGAGATTCCCCATTGCCAAAGTCTGTGTGCCTCTCGACACAGGGGATAGGACTTGGTTCCGCCTTGCTTGTTGATATACCACACTACGGACATATTGTCCGTTTGGATTGCAATAGTTCCTAGGGGAAGAGAGTCGTGGAGGGCTTGCAACATTAAAAGCACTGCTCTCATCTCTAGGACATTTATGTGCAGGTGGCGTTCGAAAGGTTTCCAAGTGCCATGGACCATCCTGCCCTGAAAATGCCCCCCCCACCCGATCAGGGAGGCGTCCGATGTCACCATGGCGACCGGGGGAGGAGGAACAAAGGGTCTGCCTTGATGGACTTGAGGGGACAATATCCACCAGGACAGATGACTTTTACAAGTTGGAGTTATCATGATCTTGTGGTGCATGGGGAGTTGCTGAAAAGACCATTGGGCGAAAAGCATCCACTGTAGAAGATGCATGTAAAAATGTGCAAGGGGAAGAAGTGTTATGGCGGCCGCCATAAGACCCAATACTTTCAGGACATACCTGGCCTGAATTTTGTCGCTCTGAAGAAGAACATGGACATGGTTTTGAATATCTAAGACTCTTTGATCTGTTAACTTTGCTGAAAGTTGTATGGTGTTCAAGTTGGCACCTATAAAGGTAATAGACTGACAAGGCAACAAGGCAGACTTTTCAAAATTTATAGAGATTCCTAGCCCTCTGCAAATGTGAATGGTGTAAGCTCTGGCTTGGAGAAGTTGATGCCTGGTGGTGGCAGTGAGGAGCCAGTCATCTAGATATGGAAACACCTGGAATCCTTGCCCTCTCAGGTGAGCCGTAACCGCTGCCATACATTTGGTGAACACTCTGGGGGCTGTAGTGAGACCAAAGGGCAGGGCTCTGAACTGGTAGTGACTGGCCCCCAGCCGAAAGCGGAGAAACCTTCTGGAGCACCTGTGAATTTTGATGTGATAGTACGCATCCTGAAGGTCCACAGAGCACATCCAATTGTCCTTGCCCAGAAAGGGTAGAATGGACTGTAGCGTGACCATCCAGAATCTTGTTCTCTTTGCAAACTTGTTTAGTTTGCTGAGATCTAATATTGGTCTCCAGTCCCCTGTCTTTTTCGGTACCAAAAAGAACCTTGAGTAGATTCCGGATCCTAGTTGGTCTGCTGGGACTGGCTGGATGGCTCTTTTTGCTAGCAGTTTTGATATTTCTGATACTGCTAGTTCCCTTAGACCGGGTGGAATGTCTGAAAGGGTTCCCTTTTGCTGAATTGGGGTTTGGATAAAGGGAATTTTGTAACCCTCGGATATGATCGACTGTACCCATTTGTCTTGAGTAAGGGAAAGCCAGGCTATTGGGTACAGCGACAATCTTCCCCTGACTGCCTCCGAAGGTGGACAATCGGGCAACATCTCAGGGATGCTGGAAGGGTTTGTCAGAGAGGCTCCCTGCTACCCTGGTTCTGCGGACCCCCTCTGCCCCTAGGGCGGCGTCTGTTGTTGTTACCCCCTCTGCCTCTGGGGGTAAACTGACCTCTTGCATCAGGCATGACTCCTTGAGATTTGCGGAACCACATTTTCCCACCCTTCTGACCCTTAGGGTATGGTCTTGAAGGGGTGGAGAAATGGACTCCTATGGCAGGAAGAGTCTTGCCATCTTGTTCGCATCTGGTCAAGGTGTCTTTCACTTGAGGTCCGAACAAAGCCGAACCATCAAAAGGGGAATTTGTGAAAGACGCCTTGAAAGGGTCTGCGAAATTACACAGCCGCATCCAGGCGTGAAGCCTTAAGGCCACTCCTGTGCCCGCGGCCCTACTCACTCCATCGGCTGCATATGAAATTAGACGCATGGAGGAGTTAACAATCGAGTTCAGGGTTCCAAGCTGTGAGTTTATTTTATCCTGGGACCCAGCAGCTGATAGATCCTGTAAGACTTCTCCCAACTCTTTGAGAGTATCTCTCTGAAGGCAGGTGAAGTGACACAAGTAATTCAGCGACCGCATGGCAAAGGTCGCTGAAGAAAACATCCGCTTACCGTACCTATCCATGGTCCTAGAATCCTTATTAGGAGGATGGATAGGTACTGAAGGATCAGCTAGTTCCTTCTTGGTGGCTGCAGCCACCACCATGGCATCAGCCGGTACACCTTTTGTTAGGAATTGCTTGTCAACTGGTGCTGTGATGAATTTAGATGGCCTCCGAGGGGTGGGTTCCACCGAATCCGGGGCCGACCACGCCTTCTGAGCCACTACTTCCATAAGGGGGTTGAAAGGCGGAGACACCCAGGAGGTGGAGGGTCGAGAACCAAACGCCTCCAGGTACACCGACTCGTCCTCGGAAGGATTAAGGGAAGACCAGTTCCCCCTCTGCTTTAGGATTTCTAGGATGTCTGAGAAAGAGACATACTCAGAGGGGGACTTTGGGGATCCCTCCGACTCATCCAAGTCAGTGTCAGATGTAATGGACTCAGGGGAATCCACATGATTCCTCTTACATGTCCTCTTACGCGGAGGCTCCGCTGACAGGTCAGGAGAAGCCTCAGAAGAGGAAGAAATTCCCAGTGGGGAAACCTGAGGCATTGGATCCCTGGGTCTGGGAGCAAGAGAGTGGGAAGAGACATCAGCAGGCACTGTAGTGGGAGGAGCTGATGGAGCTGACCGTTGACTATGCCCTGGGGCTAGTACGCTCCTCATCACCTCGAAGGCTCCCCTATCAGAAAGGCCAGAGGGCCCCCGCTCTGAAGAGGTAGGAACCCCAGGCCGCACTGACAGGGAAGGCTCCGAGGCCGATGTCGGGACCGAGCTCACCAGCACCGACGCTCCGAGAGGGAGAACGGGGTCGGACAATGGTCCGATGCCACTTGCCCCCTCGAAGCCAACGAGAGAGATCAGGCGCCCGGATCTGTCCAATGAAGGCATCAAGGAGGAGATTGGAGTGGAAGATGAAGGAGCCGAAGGGGGAGGTATCGGCTCTGACGCCACAACAGTCACGGCTCCGAGGAGCTCCGGCTCCAAACTCTGAGGGAGAGTCGAAGGAGGAAAAATAGGTGGAGTCGTAATAGCTACCATCTGATGAGACAGGCTACAGATCATCTGGGCCAATGCCTGAGACTTTAACAGCCTACTTACCACTCTCTTAAGGTCGTGATCTGAAAGTCTGGATGACCGAGAAGATCGGCTCCGATGGCTCCTCTCCAAGAGCAGGGGAGATCTCGGAGCTGAATGGATGGACTCCAATGAAAGGGATCTTGACCTCTTCTTAGATGGAGCCAAAGGAGCCGAGGACACGTCGGCTCCAGCCGGAGCCGACAGTGAATGCATGGACTCAGAGGTATCGGCACCGAGTGGTGCCGAGACCGGAACCTGTGACTCAATGGGATCGGCTCCAGCCGGAGCCGATCTAGGCACAGACAAGGAGCCAGCAGCCGAAGGCTTAGTACTTGGAGCCGACAGTTTTGCTGGTTTCAAAGGCCTCCCCGATGCAGACTTAGTCGGGGAGCCCTCGGGCTTTAACAAGCCCCTCAGTATAAGTTTGTTCCTGCGCTCCTGCAGGACTCTTGGACTGAATGCATGACATACAGAACAAGAGTCCTGCAGGTGCAGGGGTCCCAGGCAGTAAACACAAGAAGTGTGACCGTCTGTCAGAGACATTTTCTAACAGCACGAGTCACACTTCTTAAAGCCTGAGACCTTGGTTTCCTTTGGTTCCTTCAACATAACAGTGTCGAGGGATCACAAAAGGAAGAGAAAACACACACACACACACACACACACACACACACACACACACACACACACACACACACAACTCTCAAAAAACAATAAAATAACAATAAAAATATTAATTAGGATACTGACACACCCAAACACTCCACAGGATCCCTAAGAAAAATTAGGAAAGGGGCAGGCTTAAGGCCTAACCTAAGAGTGGAGGGGGAGGGATATAAGGGATAAAAAGGGAAGGTATAAACTATTGAAAAACAACTGGGTGAAAAATTAACTAAAAAGGGTGACTGAACACTATATATATAAAGACTTACCAGGAGCCGGTAAAAATACGTACCTCGCAAGCGAAAGTGGCAAACGAGATCTGGGGAGTTATCGCCTAGCATCATGGGATATAGGGTTGCCTCGAGCAGGTAAAATAAGCTCTCGAGCTTTAGTAAGTGGCCGAGTCAGAGCCGAGGATCGGCTCCGAACCCATCCATCAAGAATAAAGGCAAGATTGACAACTTCACATTTTTGGTTAGGCTTATAAGGGCCAATAGCCTAGTATCGTCCTATGAACCTATGAATATTTACTGTTGTGACTTATAAACTCCAATTTAAGACCTATAACTGAATGAATGCAATGACTTAAATGGTTACTTAGCGTCAAATATTTTGCTATTTACAGTTTCCTAATAACACTTATGGTTGTAGAGATATGAGCATCTGTCTGAACTGTGTGGCAACAACTTCATTCTTAAAAGGTTTAGGTCCTGCACGTCGGAAGTTGGAATGGAAATTAAAAGAATTCCATTGGAGAGAATGAGTTCAAAAGTAAAAAATAACAGACATTCAGGATCCATGTAGGTGAAACAGTGGTATGTCCTTAAAGGATTATTTGCATATATCCAATGGCCTTCTACTACAGGAAGGTTAAGGTATTACACAGTAAAGACTCTAGCTTGGCTGTGACTTTCCTGCAATTTTTACCGAATTCTTATACACCCTAGGATAAAAACATGATTAAACACTAGTAATGGAAATTAGTATGCAAATGGCAAATGTAAAGTGAGTCTGAAGAACGAAAAGGATAGAGAAGGGAAGGGTGCAGTCCTTACCAAAATGATACAAAAAAGGTTGAGAATGGAATTAAGTCCTTTTCAGTTTTGTTAGCTATAGCAGATATGGTTACCTTTTTTCCTGGGCAATACAATGTTATATAGTAGACTTGAAATATAGGAAGGTGTAAGACTGATGAATAAAAAGTCTTTGCAAGTTTGGAAGAAATGTCTAAACTATGTCATCTTAAATTAAGTGTAACTTGTGTAAGATTACATATCGGAGAATCAAAAGTCAGAAGAGGCAGTAGAAGAAATGGAAGCAACAAATGAAGATGAGCATTAGGATGAGGATGGGAGCAGTCAGACCAGACAGAACACATTACATACACAGGATGGAGGATGCCCAGAGGAAAACTAATGTGGTACAGGTCTGCACCAGACTCACCTAAAGGTAGACTAGAAATGCTATTGTGTAGTCTAGATGAAAAAAATAGCACAAAGACCGAATGAACAGAAAATGTCGGTACCTCAGCTGAATTTATAAAGTTCAAGTATGTATTTTACATCAAAAATGGAGTGAAATAGAAGTAGATGTCCCAACTTAAAGATACTCATGGAGAAATGAAGAATTATAATTGCATGGAACGAAGGTGGATGGTTGGAATAAACTTTCTGATTAAGTAGCATGTTCAGTAGTAGTGACATAATTCAGGATTTTCTGGACCATCATAAGGTAATTAATGTTCATGATGGCTAGGGAGAAATAGGTTCTTTCTTAAATGGGATGCACAGCTTATCTAAAAGATCAGGAAATAAGTAGATTAAGGTTAAACTGTCTTTACCTACTTTCTATGTGTTTGTTAATTTGCATCAACTGGCAAGAATCCAGATTTATATCACTCTTCAAAAGTACAGATACAGTTTCAGCAATATCAGTTTAGCCTAAGACAAGATCTAGCATTTCAAAACATTTCTTTGAATTTCATGAATTTAGTAACTTAACAGTAATTACTAATTGCCAGTTCTTTACTAACCCACATGGATTTATTGTCATACTGTGAAACTAATTGACCATAGCAGATTGTAATTATACTATACTGCTGTAGTCACAATTAGAAAATTACATGCAGGTTTCATCTTGAATATGTCTCTTTTAACTGGTTTAGACTTTTTTCTCAGACATGTTAAATAAAAGCCCAGTACTATATCAAAGCTCTTCTGTAGGACATAGTTCAATCCTTTCATCTAGTGCAGAGCATTTTTATGAGGCACCTTCTGTGTCATGGTTAGTTTGATAAAGGATCTTCCCTTTCCCCAGAGCACATAAAAATATTAAAATAAACAGTTAAAACATGATCTTTATTAACATATGGTGCTAATACATGTGGAATACTGTTCTCGGCATTATTTGTGCAATAACATTCTTTAATGTTTTCCAGACTTAGATGAAAATCTCTGGCGGCACCATTCATAAGTTAGATAATGTCTTGGCACACTCTCTCTTGTAATGTTATAAATAAATAAAATGATTTTAAAAAGAGTGTTTGGGGTGGATGAGACTGCAGATTCCATTTGTTTTATGTTCTTGGAGTCTAATGCCCCACCTACTGGCAAGATGATTTAATAAGCCATAGCTTTAAGAGCTGGCCAAGTTGAGACATACTGATCCAATTCTGCAATGGCGCCTGACTTCAGAAAAATAAAAGCACGAGTCAAGTTTTCAGATCAGTTATTTCATGTAAGAAAAGAAATGTCAGTGCTTTACATTTAAAATTAATTCATGCTTCAGACCATTTTTGATTCCAGATAAGCAAGTCTGGTGCAGTAGCAGTGATATGACATTGAATATACTTAGGTTGGTACAGAACAAAGCAAAAATATATATATTATATATATATATATATATATATATATATATATATATATATATGTGATGTATATGTATATGCAAGCATCACCTTGAGCTTAACAAACTTTGCTTGTCATGTAATTATCTGCATCGCAGTACCTTGTCTTACTTGATGTTATTGTTGCAGAGGGCAAACAAGAGTAAAGCTAATTGATATTGGCATCCGTATTTAACTAATGCAGAGTTTGATTCACATTGGATCTTCTAGGCTATATGTAGTAAACAAGCCTTAACTGCAAGGAAGTGTCACAGTCATATGGAGCACCAGCTAATGAGCTAAGCAAAATCTAGAGTTGTTAAATGCTGACCACTTCAGTTGCTTCATTTGATTACACAAACTCTGCTTATTTACAGAGTGTGTGATTTAGAGCAGGAAGAGTCTGTGCAGAGGTACAATGACTTCCAATAATGAAGACTGATAGGGATTAGAAAACGCATTACTGGCAATACCTCTTATATAAAGTGCTAGGGCAGTTAGAAACTGGAATTCATAGATGGATAAATTAAAATTATGGTGTCTAAATTAAATAAATAAATGCTATCAGTCTGATTCTGAATAAGATGGAGGCATTGATAGCGCTGAGGAACTTGACACAATCCATTTCAGCATCTTTATCACTATCACAAAGCAACAACGTATTTTATTTCTTATTTATATTCCTCGGTATCAAAACTTGACAATATATTTTATGTTTTTGTCTGCGTTCTTTGTTTCCAAGTAGTCTTGCTTTGTTTCACTTCTATGTTGCAGAATAGCAAGAGAATTTGTCGTCTGTGATGATCTCATACCTAAGAAAAATCTTGACATAATTATTTTCTGGAAGTTATGGTAGCAATGAATAGTCTGTCTGCCTATTTTATAATTTGACTGGTGAAAGTGAGAAGGATAACATAACATGAAGGAAAATAGTACTTGATTAAGAAAGGAAATAAGTCAATGCGTATGGCTTCCACACTGTAACAACAATTCGGCCACCAAAGCGCTTGACGTTTAAATGCTCTGTAGTGCATTTTAAGGAATTTTGAAGGCAAAATATATGTTATTTATCAGATAATAAACACAGCTGTTTTCTTATTATTTAAGTAAAATCAGTATATCAAGAGTTGTAACATACAGCACTTTAAACTAAAAGATTTTAAAGTCAAATAACAAAAAAGTGCAATCATGTCAACTAGATCTACTGACTTCTAATAACTGCTTGCCGTGCCAACTAGTATTCTGCCCATCCAGTACATTGCTGCTGTGCTCATACCAAAAAAAAAAGTGTATCTCCTTTCTTCACCAGCCTAACAGCTATTTCCTGTACCATTGTGTGAAGTCAGATATCCCATCCCATCCATGGGCTAAACATAAACTGTAACTTTCAAGGTGCTAAGCTTACTGACAAATGGCATGCAGTGTCTAAGCCATGCATAGACTTCTGTCCAAACTCAACTACCCTACATAAAATAAACAGGCAAAGACAATCTGACACTAACTGTTAGTGTATAGACACAGTAATATAATATGCCTCCAGGCTTCTGTTAAGAAAATCTGGAGAATGGACCATCATACCTCCTCATTGCAAATCCATTTATACAATGGATTGTACAATTTAACCATTCAGCAACTGGATCTTGCCATGATAAAGCTCTTGCAACTTTACTGGAAAAAGACACGGTAACTGACAACAATGCTTAGTGATCTATTGCAATAAGTTAATGCCATAAAGCTTGTTTCCATCACATAGCTGTTTTGTGCTTGTGGGGGTGAACTTAACAAAGTACAGACCTGTAGAATTTAACCCCTGAAATAGTCAAACACTGGGAAACATGACGCATTTAAAAGCTTAAACATTAAAAATGCAACAGTTGTTACATACCTATCTGCAAACTTTCTGGTCACTGAAGAAGTGACCACAGAGGGAATGGCACCACACCTACAGTAACAAAAAACACAATACAAATAAACAAACTGCATGTTAAATCCCCCTTATCTTAATCACTGATGAAGGAAATATGAACTGAAGATAGCCACAAAAAACAAGTAGTAAATCACAGGATCATTCACACCTGTAGTCTACAAGCAGACACACAGATGACAACACACATTCGGAAACTGAACAGAGATTATTGGTGCAGCTCATGATAGAATGTGGTGGTTGAGTGCTTAGTATGTCAGTCTAGTAACGTCTACATCCACAGGGTGCATTTATGTGTATGCATGTTTATCTACCTTTATGAGAAAAAGAGAAACAACATTTAGGCCAAACAAGTAGGAATGGAATATTTTTAAGAGCAAGACTTCTCCAGAGCATATGACAAATAAATATAAATGAATACAAGTATTTTAAAGAAATGTTAGGCCAATGTATAACAACAATAATCAATGTTGTGGATATGAGTTTTGTGGTATTTGCCCACTCATGCTTCCATTTGATCAGCCATTGTAGTCATGTTTAAATCTCACTCTAATTCTAATGCTGCATCTGCTTATATGTTATGATGTTTCATGCCTTCTAGTATTGTATATTGTTTTCTCTGTGTGTGCGCTGAGCTCAGGTCATGTTTATGGTTATTATTTATTTATTTGTTTTACATTTGTTAACCGGGAACATCCAACTAGACACGTCCTTTTTCAGCGGAGGCCATCATAGCTGGAAAGTGTCAACAAACCAGATCAGACCACCCACCTGATCACCATATAGTTAATTAATTAATCAATCAATCAATCAATTAATCAATCAATCAATCAATCAATTATTCTATATTTATATCAGGAATCTAAATGGTAATGCTCAGATATGCTCTGAGCTACAAAAGAATGGCATTAAATATACTGATCTCAAGGATTTTGCCAATATCCTGTCAGATCGACTCAGTGCCAACTTCACCCCCCTCTCACCCCCTAAAGGGCCAATCTCAATACCATAAGATTGCCAAATTCCTGTACTCACACCACACAGGTAAAAAATGCACTCTCCAAAGCTAAGAATACAGCATCCATGGGAACAGATGACATCCCGGACTGTGTACTACATGAACTACAAAATGAACTGGCGCCTAAGTGTCATGTTTAATCATAGCCTCATCTCAGGCTCCGTGCCCAATGAGTAGCGCACAGCTACAGTTATCCCACTCCACAACAGGAAATCCACCTTGGATCCCACAAACTATCTTCCCATCAGTCTGACGAGCCTGATCTGCGAAGCCATGGAACGCATTATCATGGAACTTATAAACAAAGTCATCGGCAGCCTTCAAACACTGGATCCCACCCAGTTTTGTTTCGTAAAGGGCTGATCTTGTCTCTTCAACCTGATTGACTTCTTCGAATCAGTCTCCAGAGCCATGGATGAGGGTAAGGTCAGTCCACACAGCCTATCTGGACCTCACCAAGGCCTTCAACACCATCCCCCACTCTGGAATCATAGATAAACTTACTAAGCTGGGCATTAATCCCTATGTCACTTGATGGATTGCCAATTGGCTTATTGACAGAACCCACACTGTAAAAGTAGCCGACTCAAAATCCATCTCCAGACAAGTGACAAGCGGAGTACCTCAGGGTTCAGTTCTGGGACCACGCTTGTTTGGCATCTACTTCTCTGAAGTACAGACCAGCACTAAGGGACTCTGGCTAACAAAGTTCACAGATGACTGCAAACTGGGAGCCATTATTGAATCCCCACATGATGTAGATATTTTACAAAAGGGTCTTACAGAAACAGATGCTTGGTGCTAGAGCCATGGGCTCAAGCTCAATGCCAAGAAATGTATAGTTATCTCCTTTGGGAAAAACCATGTACCCTTGAATTACCACATAAGTGGCAGTACAATAAACACCGAAAGTGTGATAAGGGACTTAGGAACACAGGTGGACAGTGGTCTCCCCTTCGATAACCACATAGCCACAACAGTCAGGAAATCCTTCTATGTGGCACACCTCATCACTAAGGGCTTTTCATCCAGAAAAAAGGAGGTCAAAGTCTCACTGTACTCATCCCTCATTAAACCCATTATAGAGTACAATGCCCTGTTTGGTATGTACCTCACAAGACATCTGCAACAACTGGAAAGGCCTCAGAAATACCTCACTAAAAAAATCACAGGCCTAAAGCAGATGCCCTATGCTGACCATCTAAAAAAACTCCAGCTATACTCTGTCGCATATCGCCTATTCAGAGGCGATCTCTGCTTAACATACAAGGCCATGTCAAACCCAGTGATGTTGGACATGCTCCACTTAAAGAAATCCCAATCCCTCAGAGCTACATGCTCCAGGAATCTAAACCTGTTCATCACAATGAACAAAACATGCTGGAGTGATAGGTTCCTGTCCCAGAGACTCCCCATACTCTGGAATAAGCTGCCCATACATGTCAAGCTGAGCGCCTCTTTGGCCCTCTTTAAAAGGTACATTGAGGATTGAATGGGAGATAGGAAATTCACCCCAGGGATCACATCAGTCGCCCTGCTAGAGGAGGACCAGGGAAGTAAATATTCTGGAAGAAATAGCCAAGGAATTGTTATGGCTAGGCTTGTATAGGCCCTAGGGCCAATAGCCTAGTACCAACCTATGAACCTATCAATCAGTCAAATACTGCACAGCCCTATGCCCATCATTGGCTATTGTTTCCTTATATAAAATGATTATAAAAATTATTTTATATAATTATTTAAATTAAGCTAACTATATAAAATAATTACCACATACATGGCCCAGAAAGACACAGATGGCAACATCAGTGTATGCAATGGGGAAAAAATGCAGCAATGGAAAATATGTAAAACTGGAACATTCAATTGATATTTGCCCCCAGCAGTATTTTGTTACTGATGATAAGTACTGCATACTGTAGATATAAGCACTGTGTGAAAAGAATCTTAGAGAAGGAACACTTTCAATGTTTGACACTATGACACATGATCCATTGCACGAGAAGTGCACTATGGGTGCCACCACTTTGGTTTTCTGTGTTTTGTCTGCAGTTGTATGACTTTATTCTAAATGCCTTGCAATGTAAGTTAGCCATAGCGTTGGAAATACAGATATGCCTTTTAGATAAAAAGTTTATTACACCCTAAGTTCTGAGCCTGTCTATCTGGATCTGTTGTTGTAAAAGCAGGGATGGTTGGAGAGGGACAAGACCTTGTCCAATACAATCATATTAAGCAGGACCCTTATTTACATTCAGAGATCAGCAAGGGCTACCATGAGAGGATGTCAAGCTATGAGACATGCCGTCTTGCAGCTTCACTGCACAGCTGAGAAAAAGCCAGTCCTTTTCTTCATTCAGTGATGACCTTCATTAAAAGCATCTGTTTCTGTGGTATCATTGTAATATCAAAGTTGGAGCCTCATCTAGGAGCAAACACATTTTATCAACTATTTCAAACTTTGTTTGGCCTACAAGGATAAAGCCATGCTTACAATCCATGTGACCAAAATTTGATTATATGCCCAGGCAAGTGATGGATCCTCAGGGAGGACTGGGCATTACCATCCTGGGGGGGGGGGGCAGTGATGTGGGCCTTTATTGCAGTGATCCCTGGTGGTGGCCAAGTGATAGTAGATGCCCAACGAGAAGGCAGAGGGTGGACATGGCTGAACTTCTGCTGCTGTGGCAAGGAGATAAACTGCAATGTTCCCATTGCACACCCATCCCTCAGACACAACCACAGGCACTGAGAGGGAAGTGGAATGGATAAGTCGCATGAAAAAAAATGACTTATTGAATGACAGTCCTGGCCCACTAGAACACCCTTAAGATCTGCACTGGCTCCGGCAAAAAACGACAATAGTCTAGAGGTGAATTTGAGTAGTCAGTAGGCCTAGTGATGGACACAGGGCACTGGGACAGCTGCAAAGATGATAAGAGGACTCAAAAAAACTATTTCAAACTTTGTTGAATCTGAAGTGTTATAATAAGAGATCTATAGGTTATGGGAATATGAAACTTAGGTTTGGTAAAAAGATACTGCTTGCATGACACATCAACACTGCGTCATTGCAAAAACTTGCATGTCCAGACATCATGCCACACATGTGTCATGCAGGATAGAACAAAGTCAAGGAAATCATGCAGTATTCCAGATGGAAATTCCATTGCACCTGAAGCAAGAGTATAATTTTTTTAATGAAATTTTATTAAAATCAATGCTGACTTAAACAACTATTATAAATAATTGCATAAACTTTTAGGTACATTAGTTAAAAGAACAGAAATCATTGAGATAGAATAAGGATAACATAAACTATTTACAATGATGTTCACTATACAAATATCAAATATTGCAGTTGTTAAAAAGTAAAATATGACATTACGTTCAAGTTATTTGTTTAATAATACATCATTTATACTCTTCCAATATTTATATGATGTATTCCTTGAAGATATGGATTTGATTGCCAAAAATTCAAGCTTAGTGACATCCTTGAAAAGATCTTTAAAGTTTTGAAAAGAGGGGATATGTGAAGATTTATAATTGTTTGTGATTTCTTTCCTGGCAATGGATAAAACAACTGAATGGATTGGATATTTACTCAGTTTTACACAAATTGGAATTGGAGTATTAAACAAAAGTAATGATTTGTTGAGTGAGAAATTATCAGTAAGGATTGCCTATAGAAAATTAATATCCTCCCAAAAGTTGTTTAAAAGTAATCAGTCATAAAATATGTGTCCAATCCATGTTTATTTTGTTTTTACATCTCCAGCATAAGATATTGCCTTTAAGTTATCGTGTTAATATTGTAAGGTGTGAGAAATTATCTGTAATAGAAATCTCTAAGTAAACATTCTCCATTTGAGTGAAGATGTAGTTTTTCCAGCTGACTAAAGAATATTTAATTTATCTATATCTGAGGGAAACAGTTATTGGTAGTAGAGAAAAATTTCCAATAACTATCAGTGTATATATCCAAGTCTGATTTTATTATTCTATATATGTGTGAAACACTGATTTTCATGGAATTGTTCTGCTGAAGTGAAAACAGTTAAATATTGTAAAAGCTTAGGGATTAAAGTGTTAGCTGTAGAGGGAATTAAATCATGTTTGTCCTTAATGTGTTTTCTAGCTTCTTGTAACTTTAGCCATAACCTTGAGTCAAGATTATTCTCTGCTATAAGGGTATTAACTGATTTTAATTTGTGATTATTCATCATTTGATGCCAGGCTATTCGGTGCTTTTGTTTGAATCATAACATTTTATTGTAATCTGTAGTAAAAATGATCCCTTGTGTATAAGCTATAAGGAAAATGAGGAATATCCAGCTTTCATAAATTGTATATCTAAAAAATAAATTTTTTAAAGAATCTTAGAATTAGAATTATGTAGTAGGATTTAAATATTTGGGTATGATGATAAAATAATAATTCTTTCAATCTCCAAATAAATGTGTTATTTTTTAAATTTAACATCTGGGTATCATTATTATTTATTGAAGGTTGAGATAAAAATAATATATATTCTTTCCATTTAGCTGAATATTTACTATCTATAAAATAAGAAATTTATTTAATTACTGAAGAAAATGCATAATATTCTAGATTAGGTAGTGCAATACCCAACTATATGATATGATAATGCAATTCTAGGTTTAATTGGGAGTCAGAAGAATTTTTTAATCACTGTGTTAAACTTTTTGATAATTGAATATGAAGGAGGTAATGATATAGACTGAATTATGTATAAAATTTTAGGGAGTAATACCATCTTTATAACTGACAATTTCTCATCCATGGAGAAAATTATTTTTGACCATTTATTTATTAATTTGTCTATGGTTGCAATACTTTTATTAAAAGTCAGTTTTAAAGTGTCTCTTATTAGTAATTTTGTAATAATCTGTAATTGTTAAAGTCAGTAATAATTATGCCTAAATACGTTATTTGTTGAGGTTGCACTATATACTTTTTACAATCATCTTGTATATTACATTTTTGCGGACCAACTAAAAGAATTTGTGTTTTATTATGATTGAATTTAAGGCCTGAGTTTTTCTGAAAAGTATCCATATCAGTATATAAGTTTAGCAGAGATGGATTCTTGCCACCCAAAGTAATCAATATGTCATCTGCAAACATTTGTCTTTTTGATGTTTCATTAACACCCGCTTCATATCCTTTATTGTTACTATTATGCCTTATCAAATTTGCCCAGGGTTCCATGATTAACGTGAATAAAAGGGGAGATAGTGGGCAACCTTGTATAGTGCCTTTTACAATTGGTATAAACTCAGAGATATTGGGGCCTATTTTAACATATGCTTGACAACCACTGTATAAATGAATAATAAGGTTTATAAAATTTTTTGAAAAATTAAGTTCCCCCTAAAGAATAAATAGATATTCCCAGTTGATTGTGTCAAAAACATAATTTATATCTAAGCTAATTATAGTTAGATTATTTTTAAGGTCGTTACTGATTCAATTAAAGTTATTATTCTCTTAATGTTATCGTAAGAAGTTCTATTTATGATGAAGCCTGTTTGATCCTCTTCCACTAAATTAGGAAGAAGATTTTTAAGCCTATTTGCATATATAGACATAAACATTTTATAGTCTGTATTTAATAAGGAAATAGGTCTATATGAATTACATTTAGTGGGGTCTGTGTCTTGTTTTAGGATAGGAGTTATAAAGGTATATTTCCATGATGGTGGAATAAAATTTTTATCTTGAACTATATTGAAAACAGAATGTAGAATTGTGAGAGCTTTCATAGGTAAACTTTTGTAAATTTCTGGAGTAATACCGTCATTGCCCAGGGTCTTGTTTTGTTTAAGTTTGTTAATTTGCAATTGAATATCTTTAAAAGTAACTTGACTATCTAATAATTTAATTTGGTCTACTGTTAATTTTTTGTTAAACTTTTATTAATAAATATCTGCATGTCTTTATTAGTGTTTATTAACTCAGTGGTTTGGTTTAAGTTGAAAAATAATTCTTTAAATTCGAATAATATATTATGCAAACCGGAAACCATTTTCTTTTTTTGTGGTGAATAAAGTTCCTTAATGTGATTGAATTTATTTAATCTTTTAGTTTTATTAGCTAGAATATTCATAGATCTAGGGTTTGTTGAGAAAGTAATTAATTTAAACTTCTCTAAACTAATCATAACTTTATGATTTAGAATCTCAAGATACTTCTTGTTTAAGGAGTCTATTTCTTTTTTTTTAGCTTTATCTTCTTTGTTTTTGAAAGATCAAGATTTAGTTTTTCAAGATTAGATTGTATCTCTTTTAATTCTTTGTCCCATGGAATTCTTTTCTTTTTGTACCAGTCAAGCATCCTACCGTATCAATAGGACTTAATTGCATCCCAAATGAAAATTTCAGATGTATCATTAATAGAGTTAAGTTCTATAAAGTTATGAACTTCTGCAGAAATTAAAGCTTTGAAATCATTTAGCTTGGTGATATATCCTGGGATCCTTTTTATCTGGACATTAGGAACTGAATGAATATATATATCAAAAGTTATGGAATTATGATCAGAAATGGGACATAAAATCACATTTACTTTAGTTAATTAGTCTGTTAAGTTATTGGAAATAAAAACTTTATCTATCCTTGAATATGAGTTATATATATATATATATGTGAATAGAATGTATAGAAAAGTGAACTGGAATCTGCAAAGTGATTAAGATCTTTTAACAAAAAATATTCAGAAAATTCTTTCAATAGCTGGCTGTAGTTGAAATCCTTCTTTTACCAATAAAGGTAGAGTCTTTGCAATCAGAAATACAATTAAAGTCACCAGCTAATATAATATTACCCTTAGAGAATTGTGAAATAAGTTATAATAAATAATATATGTTGCTGAGCTGTATTGAGTCCAAGGCCAGGAATCCAGTATAAATTGAATAACATGAATATAGTATTATTAAACTCTATAATAACTGAAGCTAGCATACCTTTGTTATCTTGGTATGCTTCTATTATTTTAGGAAAGGGAAGTTTATTGTTCCATAGTATAGCAATGCCTCTATTTTTTGAGAATGGTCAGAGCTAACCAGAATAGAAAAAGATTTAGAATCTAATTTGGAGGTATCTTCTGATATCAAATGAGTTTCTTGTAGAAATATTAGTTGGGAGTTCTGTAATTTAAGATATTTATTTAAAGATCTTCTCTTATTAGGATTATTTAGACCATTAATGTTAAGCAAAGTGCAATGTAAGGAAGTCATGACATAGTTTCTATATTACTTAATGCATGTTGACTATGAATTTTATTAATTTTTTTGTCTATTTGTAGATAAAAGATAAATGCAAGAAATACAACTGCATATTATACATAAAAGATAAAGAAGAGGTAAAAAAAGTGTGTTTAAATTATTTACAACTTTGCAAACTATAGTGAACATCAAGAACATTGTAAATAAAGATGTATAACATAAACTATTGACAAAATAAAAAGCACCCAAAACCCCTCTGGAGTTATAAACTCCTAATTTGAGTGACATCAGTCACTCAAATTAACATTCTAACTAGCAACAAGTTTCAACCAGGACCTGCCTAGTTGTAAGATGATATATAAATGAAAGGTATGGTGTTTGAGTGAGATTATATTTCCATTTACCAAATGAATTTAATTCAAATGGAATTTTATAAGACCATTAATATATTAACTAGCATCAAATAGTAATAAATAATAACATGGAACATTTCTCTATATATTCAAATAGACAATTGAACTGAGATTTGGTAAATTGTGTTAAAATAAAACTATTCACTATGCTAAGTATTTAGAAGCCAGCTATAATGCAGTAAAAGAAGATAAAACATTTTTGTATACTATCAATAATCGAAATAAAACACTAATACAGCTTTAATAAGCAGATGATCATGAAAATAAGTCCTTCATACATACAAATAGTTAGCAACTTTTTAGGACATCAAACACCAAATAGTTATAGCGTTTGAAAGAAAGTCTGCAAGGAATGTGAAAGGGGGGAATAATAGACTTTGATCTGCTAACATTTCATCTTCAACAAAACTAATGTAGTTAACAATATATTTTAGTATGATATGTAGGTTAAAGTGGTGTTATCAACTCAAAAATGAAACTACAATGCCTGTAAAATATTAATAAAAGGTGTGCCAAAATTCATTTTAAATAGCTTATAGTGATATGGGATAAATATAAACAAATAAGTGTATGCACTAATTATTTACTCAGTAATTTTATTATAACATATTATTAACTTAAAACTTTAGTTTTTTGTAGGGGGAGATATACTTAAAATACATAGTGCTCTGATGACGTAAGGGCAATGACTAAGACTAAATTTATGAATTTATCATCTATATGAACAAGTCTCAAAAAGCCAACTGTGTAAAATAACTTCGTTGAATTAAAAAGTTAGACTGTACATTTTCTTAAAATTGCACATTAAGATTTTGATGACAAAAAACTGTTTCAGCCATCAGTTACAAGCTATTTTGGATTTAGTTAATATGTTTTCTATGTTATTATATAAAAACATCACATATATGCAAGCAATAGTGCTGCAGGGCTTTATCACCTTCCTGGACAAAGCAGCTAATTGAAAATATTATATCAAATAGAGAGCACTTTACAGAATCTGTAACAAGAAACCAGGTTATTATATACATTTATTGCCTTCAATAAGTATAGCTACCACTTCATTTATAGTATCTATTTGCTCATATCAATTGTGGCTTGATGAGTCACATAAAATACTTTTAGTATTAACCCTACTACAGCACGATGTAGCCAATAGGATGTTTTAGTGGAGAGATGAAGTAAAACAGCAAAATATGATTACTATCAGCTGCACTATCTACAAGATAGCTGTCCTACTTCTTGAAGAAAATATACATTCTGAATAATAGTAGTTCACACTTCTGGGGATTAAAGCTCTATGAGCTGCTGTGGGGTTGACATTTACAAAGATAGAAGGAGCTAATATTAGCACTCCCTCAGTACAACTATCTTACTCAGCAATCATTATATCTTAACATCAGGTCAGACCCTTCTTTGAATAAATCATCCTGAACTGGATTTCTAATGATATTAAAGTACAGCAAAACCAGTTTTGAAATACTGCTCAAAATGTGGGTCAGATAGTGGTGTGTTACAGAACATGAGTAAGTCAGAATATGAAATACAGCTTATAACTAGGGAGAGTTAGCCGGGAGCTGCTATTAACACATTACTCAGAAACATTTTATTACTTACAAACAAATGTTCTAAAAATATCCATCTGAAAACAACTATGTATAAATAACCATACCATGTTTACTTGCTAGAGTTCATAATATTGTCCAATAAACACAAACAGTGTTGTGGTTTAGAAAAGTCTTCCATGCCATTCCCATAACAGCTAGCTGACAGATGAACTAGAAATGCAGCATTCTGTAACTTCATTGAGCTGCTTGATGACATCACCTGGTAACCAAAAGGCTCCTGGAAACAAAAGAAACAGATCGCCGAGTCACTGCTGCTGCTTTTTTATAAAAAAAAAAAAAAAAGTTTTAAGAATTCCACCGGGAAACCACAAGGTGGATTGACAATATTTATAGGTTTAAGATGCCTCATGGCTTGTACGAAACATCTGGAAGATATACAGAGCAAAACAAAAACACCAATTTTTAAAGGGATAACCAACCAAGCCCCACACAGTGTCACTCCTTGAGGCAAAAACAATACAAAAGAGGTACCTCTTACAGCATAGCAAGCACAGCAGTGGGAACAAAATACAAATCCATAAAAAGCAGAAAAAAAGGAGATAGCAACAAAATAGCAAGCTGTAAAAATAGAATACAATAACCAGCAACCAAAGCTCAACATTATCCCCTATACCGACACCAGCTCCCCACTACTTATACAAAACTCCAAGGCAAAAAAGCCATACAACATACCCCAAAAAAATTTCAAGCAGATAGAAACAGAAATAAAGACTAGATTCATATAAAAGAGCGCTATTAAACCCAAAATGCATAACAAAGATGTTGAAAAGCTAATTAAGTGAATAGATATGTTTATAGTAGCAATAAAGTTACACACTGATGCTAGGTTTATCAATAGAATAAGGAGCTAGGACTATAGATAAACTATTAATAGCTGTACAGAATATTATCAAACATATGCTCAGAAATTTAAATAGAAAGAATAAACTAAGTATGTTTAATAAGTATATAGAATAGAGAAAGATATTAACAACAAAGGAATAAAAGTGTAAATTACTACATAACTTACACAAACCAAAGGAATTAAGAAAAATAACATCAGCACTCACCTGTTGCACCATTTTCATCCCACGTGACTTCTGGGTCATACAGAGAGACAATTTATGTTTGGAAAAACAAGAAAAAGCAAAGACATTATAATTTAATTCAAGCCATTATTTTTTCTTGAGTTTCTTTTTATGGTCTAACACTTTCCAGGATCCATTTTCTGCAAGTCTTTTAAGACTAGAGGCAGACCAATCCATTTAATCTATTTTCTCCAGTATTTTATTTGTTTTAATAAAGGTAATAGCTGCATCTAATTCTTCAAATACTTTAGGACCATCTTGAAGGAAGATTTTCAACCTTGCTGAGAAAAGCAAGTGTGCTTTTATTTGTGCTTTTTTGCGTTCTTTAAGCAGAGGGAGAAACAGTTTCCTCTTAGCTATTACAGGCAAAGAATAGTCATTATCAAAGCTTATGATGTTATCTTTGAATTTAATGGGTGAGTTAGACCATGCTGACTTTAAAACAATTTCTTTATCATGGGAAGATAGAAATTTGACTATGGCAGATCTTGTAGAGTTAGATTTGCTATTCTTAGATGGAATCAAGGATCTGTGAGCCCTTTCAATACCAAATGAAAGGGCTTCAGGAAGCTGTAAAATCTCAGGTGACCATGAAGTTAAAAATTTCTCCATATTATTTTCATCAACGTTGTTAGGTAGCCCAAAGAGCCTGATGTTATTTTGTCGTAATCTGTTCTCTAGATCATCAGTTTTTGTTTGCAAAAGGGAGTTCTGCTTTAAAAGAACTTCTAAGTTGTGCTCATTTTCTTGAATTGTGCAGTCCATGTCATTCAATGATGTTTCTATACCTGTAATTTGTTCTTTTTGCTGTTTTAAATCAAGATGTAAAGTCTCCATTTGCTGGGAACATTTTTCTTTAACGTTATATAAGCCGCGGTGGTGCAGCGGTAGCATTGTCGCCTCACAGCAAGAGGTTCTTCCATTCGATTCTCAGCTGGAGCGCCTTCTGTGTGGAGTTTGCATGTCCTCCCCGTGGTCGAGTGGCATTCAAAAGACATGCATGAATGGGTGTGCCTTCGTTGAAGGTTGTTCATCGAGCTGGCACCTCGGCACCGAGAAAATCTACTGTCACTCATTAGCAGACCGGAGTTCCGCTGTGGCGACCCCTAACCAGGAAAAGCCAGAGGAACAACATTTTTCTTTAACATTATCCAATTTCAGATCCATTCTGTCTATTTTTGTAGATAATTCTTGAACGGTAGAAAGTAAAGAATGAAGCTTCTTTTTTAAAGTTGTATCCTGGTGCGAAGATTTTGTAAACCTCATACTGAAGACTGATGCCAGAAGTTTCTCTCTTATATTTTGACAGGAAAAAAATAAGCAAATTTAAAAAATATAAAGATACTATTTAAATAGACTATTAGTTGAATCCAAAAATATCAAAAAATTGTTATTTAGATAGATATATTCGAAATTTCCTGTCATAAAAGTTTTGATAAAGCAGAGCTGAGAGAAAGCGCTGCTACTCAAGGCTCATCTTTGGCCACCCCCCCGAAGCAAGAGTATAACTGACTGTCACTGACACATTGGAACAACAGTTGACAGTAAACCCCTAGATATAATTGCAATGAGAAAAAACATAGCAAAGAAAAACCATGAGGACAAACACACAACTTAATATTAGCAGGCTAAGAAGCATATTTGGACATGCATGGAAGGAAAATATTGATCCTGTATACATCGTGTGTCATATGTAAATGGGAATAGGTATCAATTAATTATATGCTATCATATTATATGCATGTGTCTTGTGCAGTTTTCTCATTAGCAGTACCAGTTTTCTCATTAGCAGTACCTAAAAAAGAACAGGCTGTCGGAAGCATAGGCATGCTGTTCCATGTAAACCTATGTAACCTGTATTATCAAGCAAGAGGGGAGAGTTTATCAGGAATCATTTACATACTACCCAGTTACAGCACAAGTATATGCACTGTGTACAGAGATGCATTTTTAGCATAACTTTAATCACTGTAATCATAAAGGCATCTATACAACACAGTGCTATGTGCTTTATATTGACATAAAAGCTTATTGTGAGATGTCATACCTTAGAACAAATGTTTGTGACTTGTACAATGCATCAATGTGCTGGGAGTGAAATTAATACAAATGTAGCATTCCCAATGGCATCAGCCATTTCAAAGACCACTAACATGCATGGTGTTTGGTGTTCAAAACAGCAGTTGTTATTGCCACAGGTTCAGGGTGGCACAATACATACACACTTTGGGATACCTACCAATGTAACACTAATGTAGATGAAGTTGCCCATGCTGGTGGCTCAAGCCACTGTCTTGGCTGACCCTGCCATGTGAGAAAACCACAGCCCCATGGTGTTGTATCACAGATCTAGTGTTGGTGCCCTGTGTAGGATGAGACAGAGTAGGGTATGTGATATGTCAGTTGGGGTCTGAGCATGCCGATAGTAGCTGTATGTGTATGTGCACATTGCAGTACAGGCACTATGGATGAATGAGTACCATGGGTAGGGTGAACTTGGTGGTATATTGAACATAGGGGAGGCACATATAACCTGAGTAGTATTGTGGACTTTCTCAAGCACAACTAATACAAGTTGCTCTGTAGAGTGCAGAATTGGTGCCACACTGTCTTGATGTTAATCCAGTGTTTCCAGGACATCACCATGAACTGAAGATGGTGAGTGAAAGGAAAACTGCTCTTACAACTGGTAAAACCTCACGATAGTTTATTGAACAATTCCACACGACTGGTTAAGCGCTTTCGACTGGTGATCAGTCTTTATCAGAACAAACAACACATATCATCCCAAAGTATTTATACACATCCTAAATCACCTTAATTGATGTTTAACTAATTAAAATCCCGCCAAAAAGTTTAAAGCCATATTACACATTTACTATAATACACTGTAAGTAAACCAACCTTAAATCAAGATGTGACTTTCAAATACACATGTAATATAATAATATATACAATAGTAATATATGCAGTAATATATACGATGGGTAAAACCTCTTGGTGTAACTGTAAATATCCGTATAACTATCTAATAAAAATCTAATAAAAATAATAATAATAATATATATAAATATATGCACTTCACTTGTGTGATAAAGTTAAAAATCCCAGTAACAAACCTAAGAGTTGAAATTTACTCTAAAGCTAAAAAGGTTTTATACTTATAAAATCATTGAGACCAGGTGGTCTCGTGGAATCCGTTAGGATTTGCCATTTACTTTCAAGCGGCTAATTTCATTTTCCAGTCACCCCAAATGGTGAACATCTATCTGTTCTACAATGGAAAACAAAAACCATGTTCCTCACCTTTATCCAAGATGTGTCTGTACAATGCATTTTGGTATCTTGTTTCCCTATTTTATGCATGTTAAGTAATCGTCTGTTCAGCTGTCTCTCTGTCTTGCCTATGTAATGGGCGTTGCATAGTTACAGACTGCCAGATAGACCACATGTTTTGTTCTACAGTTACCACATTTGCTTTTATAGTAGTATGACACAAATCATTAAGTTGAATAGTCATGTTAGAATTAATGTATTTACACTGTTTGCAGTTCCGCATTTAACTGTACCCTTATGTGATCCATGCTTTGATCTTTCTGCCTTATTATCGGCTTTTCTAATAGCATTTTTATATTTGGGGCAGTTTATATACACATCTTGGTTTACTACCCAATAGCTCTTCCTTGTCCAATACTCTAAGTGTTGACCAATGCCTTTCAATATTTCCTTTATAATATGTGTGGTCGGGGTGTACATAAGGACACAAACTCTTCCTGATGTTTCACTACAAATTCCTACTTTTTTGTCCATCTGATACGCACCTAATTGGGGTGGATATTTATTACCCCATTCATTGTACACATAACTGATGACCTCCAAGACCATCTTTTCAGGGTAAGCTCTACTCAAAAACATTTCTTTGATGGTATTAAGCTCCTTTTCCAAGATTATTTTGTTAGAAGACATTCTTGTTACAGCGCACATTGGCCTTTTATGACATTCTGAAATACATGGGGGGGATGGTTACCACTATAATGGACGTAATCATTGGAAAAAGTGGGTTTCCTATGCACCCTAGAGATGAACCCTTGATTGTTATGACTCAAAATCATATTTCATGGTAACTGTATTCATAAGTGAATTTCAAGAATTCGACTGTCTTGTTTAGGTACTCCATAAATTCTAGTAACCTATCCTCAGAGGCCTTCCATAGAATAAAAATGTCATCCAAATATCTAATGTATGTTATGATATCTTTGTAGAAAGGGCTGTTGAACACATACACCGACTGAAGGACTGGAATTTTTTGAAAAGAGTCTGACTAGATACACCGATTTTTCCTGGGAGAAAATCAGCATCATTTGTGACATGATGTCACTGGTGTTAGATCACAACTATATCTCCTTTCAAGGTGAATTTTTCAGGCAGACAAAGGGAGTGGCGATGGGAGCATCATGTGCTCCCATCTTTGGCCATGGCGGAATGGGAATGGGTGTATGTGTTCAACAGCCCTTTCTACAAAGATATCATAACATACATTAGATATTTGGATGACATTTTTATTCTATGGAAGGCCTCTGAGGATAGGTTACTAGAATTTATGGAGTACCTAAACAAGACAGTCGAATTCTTGAAATTCACTTATGAATACAGTTACCATGAAATATCATTTTGGACGTAGCATTGAGTCATAACAATCAAGGGTTCATCTCTAGGGTGCATAGGAAACCCACTTTTTCCAATGATTACGTCCATTATAGTAGTAACCATCCCCCCCATGTATTTCAGAATGTTATAAAGGCCAATGTGTACAGAAGAATGTCTTCTAACAAAATAATCTTGGAAAAGGAGCTTAATACCATCAAAGAAATGTTTTTGAGTAGAGCTTACCCTGAAAAGATGGTCTTGGAGGTCATCAGTTATGTGTACAATGAATGGGGTAATAAATATCCACCTATTAGGTGTGTATCAGATGGACAAAAAGTAGGAATTTGTAGTGAAACATCAGGAAGAGTTTGTGTCCTTATGTACACCCGACCACACATATTATAAAGGAAATATTGGAAAGGCATTGGTCAACACTTAGAGTATTGGACAAGGAAGAGCTATTGGGTAGTAAACCAAGATGTGTATATAAAACTGCCCCAAATATAAAAAGGCTATTAGAAAAGCCGATAATAAGGCAGAAAGATCAAAGCATGGATCACATAAGGGTACAGTTAAATGCGGAACTGCAAACAGTGTAAATACATTAATTCTAACATGACTATTCAACTTAATGATTTGTGTCATACTACTATAAAAAGCAAATGTGGTAACTGTAGAACAAAACATGTGGTCTATCTGGCAGTCTGTAAACTATGCAACGCCCATTACATAGGCAAGACAGAGAGACAGCTCAACAGACGCATTTATGAACATGCGGAAACAAGATACCAAAATGCATTGTACAGACACATCTTGGATAAAGGTGAGGAACATGTTTTTTTGTTTTCCATTGTAGAACAGATAGATGTTCGCACATTTGGGGGTGACTGGAAAATGAAATTAGCTGCTTGCAGTAAATGGCAAATCCTAGCAGTTCCCAGACCACCTGGTCTCAATGATTTTATAAGTATAAAACCTTTTAGCTTTAGAGTAAATTTCAACTCTTAGGTTTGTTACTGGGATTTTTAACTTTATCACACAAGTGAAGTGCATATATTTATATATATTATTATTATTTTTTATTAGATTTTTTATTAGATAGTTATCTGGGATATTTACAGTTACACCAAGAGGTTTTACCCACCGTATATATTACTGCATATATTACTATTGTATATATTATTATATTACATGTGTATTTGAAAGTCACATCTTGATTTAAGGTTGGTTTACTTACAGTGTATTATAGTAAATGTGTAATATGGCTTTAAACTTTTTGGCGGGATTTTAATTAGTTAAACATCAATGAAGGTGATTTAGGATGTGTATAAATACTTTGGGATGATATGTGTTGTTTGTTCTGATGAAGACTGATCACCAGGCCAGTCGTGTGGAATTGTTCAATAAACTATCGTGAGGTTTTACCAGTTGTAAGAGCAGTTTTCCTTTCACTCACCATCTTCAGTTCTTGTGTTGTTGGCTTTCCCAGTTTGTGAACAGGACATCACCATGCCTGTATTCCAGACTCTTGTGTAACACACTGAGCTAATCGGAGGAAGTTGGAGGAAGGGCTCTGAGCTAACTAATCTGTGATATATAACATTAAGTATACTGTGTTTTGGTTATTTCTGAGTTATTTATAGCACTTTTATTGTCTGCATATACCTTGCTAGCTAGTTTAACTGTGTGTGAGGTATTAACTAGAATTTTCTACAATTGTTAAGCATTTGGTTGGGTTTGTTTGTTCTGATATCCTGCTAGGAGTGTATCATATAACTTGTTTGCATTTAAAAGCATTCTCTAAAGTCTCCTTGATCCTTTATCTGTTGAAACATTTCTGCAGTTTTTTTCTACCTAAGTAGTGTTGGTAGTGTTGCATTGTCCATATTCAGGCTTGTGTTTTGGGCCTAGTTGTTTGTTAGTAGAGGCTGTGTGTCTGAGCAGGCCATCATAGTAGCCAAAGCCAGTATAGCATTTCAGTGAGAGTGAATTGTTTGTGGTCATTGGCTGACTGAGGTTGCCTGGACTACACCTTGGAGTAAGCAACTCATTGGTTCTTTCAAGCTTTTTTTAAAGTTGTTTCAGGTTTCAACTTTGTTACTTAAGAAGTTAACTTGTGAGTGTTTCTGCCATTTCACACTGAGCTAATCGGAGGAAGTCGGAGAAGGGCTATGAGCTAATTAATCTGTGATATATAACATTAAGTATCCTCGTTTTGCTTATTTCTGAGTTATTTATAGCACTTTTATTGTCTGCATATACTTTGCTAGCTAGTTTCACTGTGTGTGAGGTACTAACTAGAATTTTCTACAATTGTTAACCATCTGGTTGGGTTTGTTTGCTCTGATTTTTGGTGGCTTTGCAGTTGCCCGCCCCTACTGTAAATATGATCTGGGACACTCATCCCAGTCTAGTGTCATTACCTCATTCTACCTAATCCAGGGAGAACATTTGAGAAGGCCAACCCAGTTAGTTTCTGCTCCTCCTTTCCCCTTTCCACAAAAAAAAAAAAATTCTAAGCTCGTTTCCTGCCTTTCCTGTAAGTCGTCTAGTCCAGATACAGATTTGCTGTATCCAGGACTGTTTGTAAGCTTCTGAGCCCCCAAGCCTTTCTGTGCTGGAAGGAAGCATTCTAGGTTAATTTTGTTTCTTAGAAATAGCCAGTTTTCTAGTTTCAGCACTCAAATCTGTTTCTTTAAGCTCAGCACTTGTTCAGAACTCATTGTAAGCACTAAATAAGCTACAAATTACTACAGCACTCAACTTTCCTCACTTGTCTAGAGGAAAAAAGTTTTTAGTAATTAATAAATAAGCACCTATCCAGGCATGTCTATGGGTCAGCTCACGGTGTATTCTCCTGTCTACCTGATGAATCTGGGCATCTTGGGGCAATGCAGCAATTGCCTCATGTATACAGACAACCCTCTCCTCCTACCACCCAACACTACAACCTGTGAGAGATGCACTTATATAGCCAAACTGGAAGCAAAGCTCTCTTCACCCAAGACTGGACTAGACAGTCAAGAGGAGAAGGTAAACACTTGCACCACACCACACTCAAAAACCTACACCACCAAAACACACACATAGAAACACAAAACACACACCTACATTTGCGGAGGCTCTCAAAACAAATCTACCCAAGCAACAGGGACCTCCAAAGCATAAATGCAAGTAATCTCCACCCTCCAACACAGCCCAAATGACACATAGCCCACAAATTCAGTGTGCCACTCAACCACAGCCCATAAGGCATAACAACGTACCCAACACTCTAGTCATAGGTGACTCTATAGTCAGGCACACTGATGTTCCACTCACCAGGCTAAACAAGGAGAAAGTTACTGTCAGCTGCCTGTCAGGTGTCAGGATCCACCACATAATGCTTGCACTCAGGTCACTCCACAACAAGTATAAATATGACTCTGTCATTGTCCATGTTGGTGTGAATAACCTGAGACGTACCTCCCTGGACTACATGAAAAGAGACATGGAGGAGCTGTCCAATCTTGTAGCCCAGGCAGGTATGACCCAAGCCCTGAGTAGCATCCTGCCATCACCCAGAATGATACCACAATACAAGGACAAAATGATTGACTTCAACAATTGTCTAAGCTTCTGGAGTCATTCAAAGGGGATCCAGTATCTGTCTGCCTGGGATGACATGATCGACAAACCATGATGCTTTTCCAGAGATGGCCTGCATCTGTCACCCTTGGGATTTCGGATACTGGCGAAGGCTCTTGCCACCCCTATAGTGCCTTTTTTAGGTAAGATTCAAATGACAAATTCACCACTGTAACAGGTGCAAGCAAGCAAAATCTGAGGGTAATGCTACTTAATGGTAGAAGTCTAAACCTTAAAATGCACTCACTCGAGGCACTCCTTAAAAAGGAGAACATCAACATCTGTGCAGTGATAGAGACCTGGTTCAAGGCTCCAGAGAGCACCCCAGCATTACCAGGCTATAATTCATACCACACCTTTTGGCCACCTAACCTGGACCGAAGCACTAAAGGTGGAGGCGTGTCCATATTAATTAAGGATATCCACACCTCCAGGCTAATTGCTCAGCATAATGCATCTGAGATTATCCAAGTGCAACTAACTCTGAACAAGACCGCAATCCAAATTGTAGCTTGCTACAGATCCCCCACCATGCCCCAGGATTCCCACTCCTCATTTCTTGATACACTGGAAAATATTAGGGTACAACCTAACACCCTAAAAATGGGTGATTTCAACTACCCCACCATTAACTGTGAAAACTACTCATGTACCAACTCTTGTGCTCAACGTTTTCTGGAATTCATAAATTCCAATGCTTTGGATCAACTTATCCACACCATCACCAGGGGCAGCAATATCCTAGACCTGGTCATTACCAACATGGGCAACCAGTGTTCCACAACAGAGGTCAGTTCCTCGTTGGTCAGATCCGACCACAAGCAAATCAGCCTAGACATCCACATCCCACCCGCACCCCCCATTAGGGAAACCACTGTAAAAAATTTCTCCAAAGCCAACTTCACACTTCTTAAGACAGAAGTGGCAAACTTCACGACACCCATGCTGATGGACAATAGAGGTACAACTGCTGAATCCTATACAATTGCACTTTATAAGGACTTACATGAGTGTATGGATCGTGCAATCCCTAACAGAACCAAAATTCTATCCTCCAAAAAAAGGAAGCCAATCTGGTGGTCCCCTGCCATAAACAAACTCTACAACAGAAGAAAGAAACTGTTGCAAAAAAGAGTAAAATCCCATGATTGGAGGAACTCCATGGTCAGCCTCAGTAAGAAGCTGAGATCCCCCATAAAATCCTCCAAAGCTAGAAAACAAAATCGCCACTGATTCTAAAGACAACCACAAAGCATTCTAGAGCTATGCCAAGAATCTCAATGGCAACACTCAGATCTGCTCTGAGTTACAGCACAATGGCACTAAATAAACATCAACCTATACAAGTACTCTCAACTCATCAACCTCACTACCAGACCCTCTAAAGACTTCTCCAGTGGCAGTATCCTAGACTGGATCTTAGTCTCTCACCCCCACTACTACTCTGATAGTGGAACTCTTCCTGATTCCCTCAGTGACCACCTCCCCATCTTTACCAGACGCCTCCCATCTCCATTACAAGTAACTCATAAGTACATCACCACTCGCTACCTAACAAAATTCAACCCAATATCCTTCTCAGAAACCCTAAAATCAATTGGAACTCACTAAAAACTCTCCCCCTAGATAATGCAGTTGTACACTTCAATACAACCTTCCTAAACGTGCTAGATAGTCTTGCCCCCATAAAAACCAAAAGAATAAGAAACAATACCGCTCCCTGGCTAACAAGAAATACACTCACTGCAATGCGACTCAGAAACAAAACCTGGACACGTTACCAAAGAAACAAAACTTCCACCACCCTAAATGAATTCAAAACACTTCGCAATACCGTTAAAAAGCTTATCACAGTAGATAGACAGAATTACTTCTCACTACTCCAAAACAATCACAAAACCAACCCTCAAAAATTTTGGAAAGGCATCACTACCCTCCTAAAACCTGGCTCCACTGATAACCCTAGCCCAGACCCTAATGCACTAGATATAGATCTGACTACCCAATTCAATACTTTCTTCACAGACTCTGTCACCAAACTAACCTCATCCTTCTCCAATCATCCCTCACCTCCTACTTCTACATCCCCCCACTTATCACCCCCTTCATCCCCAGTCTCTCAACTCCCACCATTCTCCTTAAAACCCATTCCTACTTCTACCATAAGAAAACTCCTGCAAAGGCTTAAACCATGCACCAATGTCCCTGATAACATTCCCTCATCCTTCCTCACCATAGCAGCTGAAGCCATTGCCTTCCCCATCAGCATCCTTATCAATCGCTCTATCCAAGAAGGTCTTGTACCGACACTCTGGAAAAAGGCTTTCACCATTCCCCTACACAAAGGAGGCAATCATTACAATATTACTAACTTTTGTCTTATTGCCATCCTCTCTCCCATATCAAAACTCCTAGAGAAATGTATCCATCTTTAACTTCTTCCCTATCTCTTAGATAATAACTTGCTAACTTCCACACAACATGCATTCAAACCCAGTCACAGCACCATGACTGCCCTCCTGTCCTTCCTGGAAACCATTAATAAAGCCAGAGATTCTGGTTCTACTGTATCTACTCTCTTTCTTGACCTCTCCAAGGCCTTTGACACTATCTCTCACAACGTTCTCCTAACTAAACTATCTAAACTAAACCTATCCCCTTCCTCTCTCAACTGGTTCACCAGCTATCTCTCTAACAGGCAACAAGCTGTCAAGTGGAAAAACGCCACCTCCTCTTTCCTTAACACACCCACTGGTGTCCCCCAAGGATCCATTTTGGGTCCTCTCCTCTTCAATATATTCATTAATGATTTCTTCCACTCAATTCCTCATGCTAAACTTATTCAATATGCAGATGACTCTACAATTATCTGTACAGCCACATCCATCCCTGCTCTCCTAAAACTGACTCAAGACGCCTTCTCTACTACAGAACAGTGGATGAAGGACAATCATCTAGCACTAAATGCATCAAAAACCAAACTTATGGTATTTACCCCCTCAATAACTAACACCATTGATAGAAAACTATTCTTCATCACTAGCCAGAATAACACACCTCTTGAACTAGGATCTGAAACGAAACTACTAGGAGTCCAAATAGATAATCAGCTTAAATTCAATAGCCACCTACAACTAAACATAAAAAAACCCCACCAAAAACTTGGCATGCTCTACCGACACAATCGATTCCTCACTACATCTACTAAACTCACTCTTGCTACTACATTTCTCATCCCTTCCCTTCTTTATGGTGCCCCTCTCCTAACAAACCTACAATCATCTCTCAAAACTAAACTGTCCTCCTGTTATAATAAAATTGCCAAGTTTGCCACTAGTAACAAATCATCTACCCATCACTGTACATCTCTTCACAAACTCAACTGGCTAGAGCTTCCCAACTATCTCTCCTATATTCAGCTCACTTTTGCTCACAAACTCATTTTTCATCCATCTCTCTGTCCCTCTCTCAGCTCTACCTTTAAAATGCACCTGCCACAAAGAATTCTAAGATCTAATAACCAAAACCTAATTGAGCTGTATAAACCCCTTCACTCTCCAGGAAAAAACCTCCTATCCTTTGCCCTAGCACGACTATGAAACTCCCTTCCTCCCTCCATCCGTATCACCACCTACCTCCCTGCTTTTAAAAAATCACTGCACTCACATCTAACATCCTCTTGGGAATGCTCCTGCTCCCACCCCTCATAGCTTATTCTCCACTTACTACCTTCAACTTATTCATATATTACCAGACACCAAATAATTAAGTCAACTGTAGTTCTCTAACCCTACTATTCCTCTGAAGAAACTATATATATACTACCACAATGCTTTATTTTTCTAAAAATTTTTAACTAAACTCTTTCTTTGCTCCTACTTAAATCTGGGTTGTTCTACAAAATAAAACCTAAAAATTACTTTGTAACAGCTTAATCTTTATTTAGTTTGCAACCCACAAATGACTGACATTGTAAACTGCTGCAATCTTTTGTTACCACTGCTTTAAAGCTTTGTGTTTAACCTACTAATAATTTGAAATTGTAAGCTGCTGTAATAATTTTTGTAACCTTTGTTTTGGTGCTTTTCTCCCCAGGACTCCATTGAAAACGGGTTCTTATTGGCCCAATGGACTATCCTGGTTAACCAACTGCAAATAAATAAATAAATAAATATTGCCAACATCCTGGCAGATAGGGTCAGTTCCAACTTTACCCTTCTCTCATCCCCTAAAAGGCCCATCTCTATACTGGAAGAATGCAAAGTTCCTGTAATCACAGCTGCACAGGTAAAAAACACACTCTCCAAAGCCAAGAACACAGCATCCATGGGACCTGACAACATCCCAGGCTGTGTTCTACATGAACTACAAAATGAACTGGCACCCCACCTAAGTACCATGTTCAATCATAGCCTCACCTCAGGCTTTGTGCCCACTGAATGGCACACAGCAACGGTTATCCCACGCCACAAAGGTGGAGCCACCACGGACCCCGGGAACTACCACCCCATTAGCCTGATGAGCCTGGTCTGCATGGCTTTGGAACGTATCATCATGGAACTTATAAACAATGACATTGATAATCTCCAAACTCTGGACCCTACCAAGTTCGGGTTTGTAAAAGGCAAATCATGTCTCCTAAACCTGATAGACTTCTTTGAAGCGGTCACCTAAGCAGTAGATGAGGGTAAGGTGGTTCACACAGCCTATCTAGATCTCACCAAGGCTTTCAACACCATCCCCCACTCTGGAATTATAGATAAACTCACTAAACTAGGTATAAATCCCTATGTCACAAGATGGGTTGCAACTGGCTCACTGACAGAACCCACACTGTGAAAGTAGCAGACTCTAAATCCAACCTCAGACCAGTGACAAGTGGAAGTACCACAGGGTTCAGTTCTAGGTCCTCTCTTGTTTGGTATCTACTTCTCTGAAGTACAGGCTAACACAGAAGGTCTTTGGCTAACAAAGTTTGCAGATGACTGCAAACTAGGGGCCATAATCAAAACTCGTAACGATGTGGACATCCTACAAAAGGGCCTCACTGAGACAGATGCCTGGTGTCAAAGTCATGGCCTCAAGCTCAATACCAAAAAGTGCATTGTCATCCCTTTTGATAAAAACTTTGTACCTATGAACTACCACATAGGCGATAGTCTATTTAACACTGAAAGTGTGATAAGAGACCTTGGGACACAGGTGGACAGTAGTCTCTCCTTTGATAATCACATCACCACAGTAGTCAGGAAATCCTTCTATGTGGCACACCTCATCACAAAAGGTTTCTCATCCAGGAAAAAAGAGGTCATTGTTCCCCTCTACTTATCACTCATTAGACCCATTATAGAGTACAACGCCCCTTTTGGTATGTACCTCACAAGACATCTACAACAACTGGAAAGGCCACAGAAATACCTCACAAAGAGGATTACTGGTCTCAAACAGATGCCCTATGCAGACCGTCTCAAAAAACTCCATCTTTACTCTGTTGCATATCGCCTACTCAGAGGCGATCTCTGCCTAACATACAAAGCTATGTTAAACCCAGAGCTGGTGGACATGCTTCACTTAAAGAAATCCCAATCCCTCCAAGCTATATGCTCTAGGGACCTAAACCTTGTCACCACAATAAACAGAACATGCTGGAGGGATAGATTCCTGTCCCAGAGACTTCCCATACTCTGGAACAAACTACCTATCTATATCAAACAAAGCTCCTCATTAGCACTCTTCAAGAAAAATCTTGAAGATTGGATGGGAGATGGGAAATTCACCCCGGGGATGACTTAAGTGGATCTGCTTGACAGGGGCACAGGAAAATTATTTTCTTGTGTGGCAAAAGCCAGGATACCGTTTGGTTAGGCTTATATAGGCCCTAGGGCCTAGTACCTACCTATGAACCTATGAACCTATGAACACAGATCTGAAGTACCACATGGTCAGTTGGATGAGCAAGTGCATGCAATTCAGTGCCATGATGGCGATGAAACAAATCATGTGCATATAACAGTAAGTGTACATCTTCAGACACACATCCATGCAACACCACCACCAGCCCATGTGCCATCCAGTGGATGTCAGTTGCCTGTTTTTGAGCTGCCTTACCACCACTGAGAGACTCACATGGGGACATGTTGCCTAAGGTCTTCTTCATGACCAGCTGATGCTCCACTGCCAGCAGAATGGTCAGGTGTACTCTCCTCCCTTTCAAATGAATTATAATGGGCTACAGGAC
The DNA here is from genome assembly GCF_019279795.1 of Protopterus annectens. Taxonomy (NCBI): domain Eukaryota; kingdom Metazoa; phylum Chordata; order Ceratodontiformes; family Protopteridae; genus Protopterus; species Protopterus annectens. The sequence continues at coordinate 858,482,854 of NC_056745.1, forward strand.
TGATGCCATCTCAAATGGACAAAGTAAACCCAAGTGCAGTGTCCAGAGTGGCATTTGCCATGATGCTTCTCTGTCCCACATCACATCCTGTGTCAGGACTGGTTGATGAATTCAGGGAAAAAGCAGGAAATGGATAGGTTGAAAGCACAGAGATAAAAATGGAACCACAAATTATACATAAGTACATAAGGAGATGTATGTCAAGATACCTTAGGCAAGATGAAGCACTCTAATCAAATGTAATGTAATCATTTACATACCTGCTCACAGTGGCCGTAGCCATGCACTTTATGATGGACCTGTAAGAAAAGGCACGTAAGCATAGGTTCATAGGTTCATAGGTGTTTACTAGGTTAACAACCACAAGGGCCTTTTTAAGCCTAGCCATGCCTAGCCATGCATCCCAAATCTCTGACAAGTTCTGATACCTTAATAAGTGTAAGCATGGGCCTAGGAGATTAACCATTTCTAGGTTACCTGTGTCCATTAGAGACATGGGTGCCAAACCAGGGATGAATTTCCAGTTTCCCATCCAATTGTCCAAGTTGCACTTGAATTGGGTTAGGGAGGAACTCTGCTTCACATGGATGGGGAGCCTGTTCCATAGATGGGGTAGTCGCTGGGATACATACCTATCTCTCCAGCAGGTCCTATTTATATAACAGGCAAGGTTTAAGTCTTTAGAATGGGTAATTCTAGTACTGTTTGTTTTGTGGCTATGCAGGAGGTCCATCAGAGTGGGGGTCTGATAATGCTCTGTATGCCAAGCATAGATCTCCCCTCAAAAGCATGTAGGAAACAGAATACAGGGATAGGCCTTGACGCGGTCTGCATAGGACATTTTACTTACGCCCTGTATTCTTTTAGTGAGGAACCTCTGTGGACATTCCAAATGTTGGATATGCCGGCTAGGTACATACCAAAGGGGGCATTGTACTTAATGATAGGTCTGATGAATGCAAAATACAGTGGAACAATAACTTCCTTGGACTTAGATGCCGTACCTTTGTTTATAAGTTGCGCAACATAGAATGATTTCCTCAGCAATGTAGACACGTGATGATCAAAGGCTAGATTACTATCTTTGTGTGTCCCTAAGTCTCTGACCACTGACTAATGTTATTGTCTACAATGCAACTTGGAAAGTTCCTAATATTCCTACTTTATTAATATCAAACCATAAAGGAATACCATTCTTAAAATCACTGAATACAAATACCTAGGAATGACATTCAAACTTTCTTTCTCCTTTACTGCATATACAGATACTATCACTGTTAAAGTCCCAACCCAGCTAAAATTTTGCTTCAAAACCAGCCATTTTCTGTCACCCACTCACAGATTAGCTTTAGCTAGAACTATTCTTTTACCCAAACTCAAATATGGTCTTTCTTTTCTGGTGATGCATACAGCTAACAATACCAGTAGAATTCAAATTACAGAAAATAAGATCTGTAGATTTATGCTGTTAGCAGACCCTGCCACACACCACTGCAACCATCTTGAAAAGAGGTTGGATATCTGTAAACAACAGCACAACATTGCTCCTATGTATCCATATATTCAGATCCTTAAACAAGGTCACTGATGACAACTTAAGCCTAAGCTTAATATCCAGGAAAGAGATATGATCTCAAAAGCTTCTAGGGTGGTGGTCTTAGACTAATCCACCCACCATTTAAAACTACTATTGTAGAAAAAGCCTACTCTAGACTGGGACCCTCAATCACTTGTCCAACAAAGATAAAAATCAAGAGCCCACTAAACAATTTAACTTGTTACAGCCCAGTGACTCCTCCAGGTGTTTCTGCAGTTACAGCCAACTGACCCTCTAGACATCAAATATTGCTTGTTCATATTTGCATTAATAATTCCACAACTATGCAATATACAAAGTTTTAAAAGATTTAATGTTAGCGCTACACAATGGCAAATACAACTGTATTGATATCTGACCTCTGTCTAGTGCAGGCAAAGAGATGTTAATTGATGACCATATAATATTTATTTATATTGCATTGTTATAAATGTCATGCTTTTCTAAATATCTTGCCCACCAAATAGCACAAACTGAGTGCTTAGCTTCATATGAAGGTTCTCAGCTGGATGAACAAAGTGCTGCTACCAATATGTGTGTAACCTGCCTAATTGCTTAGATATTATCACAGGATCATAGGAGATTAGTAGGATATCGACCCGGAGGTCATTTTAAGCGTAGCCATTTCAACCCAATGTAAAACCGTAGAAGTAATAGTCAATACCCAAGACTGCATTTAGTGATGACTGCTCATGTCCAGGAGGGTTGTTGGCTCTATCCTTGGTAGGAATTTACAGTACCCATCCACTCATCCAGATTCCTCTTGAACAGTATCATAGAGGTGCTCTGTTTCACATGAGATGATAGCCTGATCCAAAGATGTGGCAGTTGCTGGGAGATACATTTGTCTCTCCAGCATGTCCTGTTTAAGTCACAGGCCATATTTAAGTCCCTGGAATGGGTAGCCCTACACCCATGTGATTTATGGATATGCAGTAAGTTCATTAGGTTTGGGCCTTGGATTGCTCTGTAGGTCAGGCATAAGTCTTCCCTAAAAAGTCTATACGATATGGAGTATAGTGACAGGGATTTTAGTTGGTCCATCTTGGAGGCCCTTGATCTTCTTTGTTAGAAACCTCTGAGGTCTCTCTTATTGCTGTAGGTGCTTAGTACTTTACATACTGAATGGGGCGTTATACTCAATTATGGGCCAGATAAGTGCTGAGTATAGGGGAGCTATAACTTCTTTTCCTCTCAAAATGTCTTTACTAATCAAGTGAGCTATGGGTAAAGCTTTCCTTACAATGGTAGACATGTGATGGTCGAAGTTAAGGTCACGGTCAACCTGTGATCCCAGGTCCCTTAACCCTTCATGGGTACTTAGGGTACTGTTATTGATTTGATAGTGTGAAGGGACATTGTTTATGCCAAAGGGAATAATGATGCATTTCTTTGCATTCATTTTGAAACTGTGACTACTACACCAGTTGTTGGTCTGTGTGAGACCCTCCTGGAGTATACTGACATCATTTGTGGATTCAATGATTGCACCTAGTTTGCAGTTGTCTGCAAACTTGGTTAGCCACAACCCTTTAGTTTTGACCTGGACTTCTGAAAAGTGTATACCCAACAGTCAGGGGCCCAGCACTGGCCCCTGTGACACCCCACTGGTAACAGGTCTGCTGGTTAATGTGGAGTCACCCACTTTGATAGTGTGTGCCCAGTTTATAAGCCAGTTGGCAACCCATCTTACAACGAAAGGGTTTACATTCAGTTTGCTAAGTTTATCGGTAATGCCTGAATGTGGGATTGTGTTGAAAGCCAAGTCAAGGTATGCTTTGTGCACAGAGTTGCCCTCATCATTGGCCTTGGTCACACTTTCAAAGAAATCCATCAGATTTACCAGGCAGGATCTGCCCTTCACAAAGCCAAATTGGGTAGCACCCAGGGTTTGGAGGCCACCTATGTCTTTATTTATGAGGTCCATAATTATATGTCCCATGGCCTTACAGATGAGGCTGGTCAGATTTATGGGTCTGTAATTCCCTGAGTTTGTTGCTAGGCCACCTTTGTGAATGGGAATAACTGTAGCTGTTCTCCACTCCGCAGGAACAAAGCCTGTGGTTAGGCTATGATTGAAAAGGGTATTTAGTGGTGATGCTAGTTCATGTTTTAGCCTGTTTAGAAGAAAGCTTGGGATATCATCTGGTCCCATAGAGGCCATGATCTTTGCCTTGGACAAGGCTTTGAGGACCTGTTCTTCAGATATGAAAGGTGTGTGGGGGGGGGGTACTTTGGGGGAGGGTTTGTTGTAAGTTAGGAGGGAATAAGGGAGTGAAATTTTCACCAAGCCTATCCATTAGCAGGTTCGCTATCTCTGTGGGGTCAGTGTGTGTGATACCATCGCCACCAGTGCTGCACATGCTTGGGTCCTACCCTTTAGGTTATGTACACAGCAGTAAAAGGCCTTATGGTTATCCTTAGCAGTACTTGCTAGGTTTCTCTCAAAGGAGCTCTTGGAGGATTTGACAAGTTGTCTCATTTGCCTGTTAAGTTTGAGGAGGATCCTTTTCCATTGCTGGGTCCTTGTCTTTGTTTTCTCAGACAGCAATAATTTGCATTTATTGTAGAGTTTGTTGATGCTGGAAGTTCACCATGGCAGTTTCATTTTACTTGGGGCTCTGGCTTTGATTCTATCTGGTACAGCCGAGTTTATACAAGGCTTTAGTGTATGCTTTGGCATAGTTACCACTTTCATCTTGGGGTGGGGCTTGGAATGCATCTATGTCTTTACCTAAAATGGTATAGTTTACCTTGGTGAAGCTTTTTAGTCTGATTTAACCCTTTGTAAGTTCTGGGGTTAGTGTCAGTTCGAAGGTGACTGATTTGTGGTCAGTTTTAACTAATGAGGGCCCAACAGTTGGAACAGTGCACCTATTTGACATGTTGGTGGGGACCAGATCTAGAATGTTTTTCCTCTTGTCAGGGTATGAACAATTTGCTCAAGGGCATTTGAATTCACAAACTCAAGGAACGTTTGTGCTATCAAGCTTGAGCTAGAGCAGGTTTCCCAGTTGATGGTGGGATAATGGAAATCACCTATAATCAGTGTGCTTGATAAAATTTGGATTGTATTCAATTTGGTTAAGTAGGCTTCATGGGTGTCGTGACCCATGAAGGGGGATCTATAACTGTCTAGGACTTGAATGGTGGTCTTACCCACCATAACCTGGATCTGGAGTAAATCACTAGAGTTGACCAGTCTAACTAGACTTGAGGTGAATTTATCTCTAATATAGATTGAAACTCCCCCTTCTTTGGTTTTCACATGTTCATTTTACAGTTTAAAGGTGTGGAAGGCATTGTAGCCTTACAGAGCAGGGGTATTCTCTGAGGCCTTAAACCAGGTTTCAGTGACTGCACAGACATCTACATCTTATAGTGATAGAAGTGCTCCCAAGGAGTGCAGTTTTTGGTTTAAGATCCTAGCATTTAGCAGCATGACCCTTATTTTGTTCTGATTGGTTCATTTCACATCAGCAATGTTTTCAAGACCACTATGGCAAAGGCAAGAGCCTTTACTAGCAGCCAGAAGCCTAGGGATGCCAGGCTGCAAACTGTCTCTGGCAAAGCAGTGAGGTTTGTCGACCATGGTTTCCCAAGCAAAACAGGAACTGGATCCCCTTCGAATTACACCAAAAACTTAGCCGATTATTGAAATCAGTCATTTTTTGTTTATACTGTGGCATCATTCTAGGTGAGGGTAATATGCTGCTCAAGGCTAGGGACATACCTGCCTGGGATACGTACTCAGGGAACTCGACCATGTCTCTGTTCATATACTCCCGTACGATACATCTCAGGTCATTCGCACCAGCATGAACTATGACAGAGTCATAATGGTACTTGTTGCTGAGAGACCTGAGTGCATGCATGATTTGGTGAATCCTGGCACTGGACAGACAGCTGACTGTGATTTTCTTCTTGTCCAAACTGGTGAGTGGGACATCCGTGTGTCTCACTATTGAATCTCCAATGACAAAAAAACTTGAGTGTTATGCCTTACGGGCTTGGTGGGTGAGACACTGGTGTTGCTGTGTCATGAGTGCCATGTGTTAGCTGTAGCAGACTTGGTTTGGAGGTCTCTGGTGTATAGATAAGTTTTTCAAGAGAACCTCCACGTATGTGGATTTACATGTTTGATGCAAACTATGTGTATGAGTTGTGGTACTATGTGAATACGTATTGGTGGGTGAGTTAACAACCTTCTTCGTGTTACTGTTTAAGTGAGGGAGAGCAAGGATTCTAGAATCTAGATGTAAATACATCTCTTGCACTCTGTACTAGACTGTGTTATTAGTAGAGGGTTGTCTGTGTACATGAGGCAATTGCTACACTGCCTCAAGAGACCTAACTCAATAAGGTTGGCAGGAGAAATAAGAATAGTCCAACTGTCCATAATGCTAGGTTGAAGACTGTTGTCACTCGAGGTGGCTTTTCAGAAATGAACAATTAAGTAGCTTGGCAAATGGATATTTCTGCCTGGGTTCTAAAGGAAAATTTGTTGAATTTAACTGTTCTGCTTTGGCACATAATTGCTCAGCTGTGCGTGCTGCAGCACAGTGCGCAAACAAGCAGAAACCTACTCAGATGCAGGGGCTAAATACAATAAAATGTTTACAAAATATTGCAGGCTTATTAATTAGTTACTATGTTTACTGAGACTTAGAAAATCCGGTTTAAGACCTAGAACCTAATGAATGTTACCACTATAAAAACAGTTTATGCTGAAGAGTTTGCCATTTGCACTTTTTTAGGAACCCCTTTGGATACATAGATATGAACACTTGTTTGAATGTGAGAACATAATTTGATTCTATCAAAAAGCTTAAGCTCTGCCCATCGGAAGTTACATTGCAAACTGCCAGAGCAATGCATCAAAAGTTCCCCTTCAGAAAAATCTCTTTGTAACTGTTACCATGACAATGGTTAATCTCTATTACAAATTATGTGCATAGAAAATTCTAGACTGGTGTCAAGAAACTCAACAACATGATAAAAGACTTAAATAATAAGTAAGTGCATTATTTGTGTTGGCATGACTTGACATCGTTAGACATATTCCATGTATGCACAGTTGGCATTATCCTAAAAGAAAAGCACTGAATATTTGTGCAACCTGGTGCACATATTTAATTAGTTAGTCTTTAGTATTTGATAACCAGGTAGGTGAACTGGTCTGTTGACTGTTTTCAGCTAGAGCCCAATCTCAGTGAGCAGCAAATACAATTCTTTTACATTATAAAATCAATACATAGGTATTAAGATTTACAATCCTTGAAGAGGACTTATTGTATCATGCAATTACAAAATGCAAGGAGGGCCTAACTTATCACAGAAGAGAAACAAATACAGAAGAATGACTTAGTATGAAGACAGTACAGTAAAGTACAAGAAATTTCCTTTAGCACAGGAACAAATTATTGCTATTAGTGTTCTTGGATTGCTTGGAATAAGCATAAGATTTATGTAGTTGTATTGTCATAAAGATATCAAGATGTCACACTTATGGTAAAGACATTGAAACTCGTCTTTAGAATCCAAAGTCACAGGAAAGATAGCTAGGTGGCAGCAAAATGCCAGTCGGGAGCTGTCAGCTCTCCTGGCTAATTGAAGTGGGCTTGGCCTTTGATAGAGTTATGTTCTGACTGTGACATACTACCATTCATAAAATAACTGTGGAACTACTAGGTAAACATTTTTGTTTGGTGGTGTAGTTGTTTTTAGGTGCATGGTTGAAATATTGCATTTGGTCATTTCTCTTATAGAAGACTGACTTTAAAAGATGCATATATCTTTTTCACTTTGATTTTGTGTGTATTTTTTTCCTTCTTGTGACTGGTTTTCAGGTTTTGCATTTTTCTGTCATAAACAGTACCGAGGTTATTTATATATATGTGTGTGTGTGTGTGTGTGTGTGTGTGTGTGTGTGTGTGTGTGTACGGCTTATTTACAAATCCCCAATCATGCCTTCTTCATTCCTGGACTTGAACTGTGGGACTTTTTCCCTGTGAATTTAGGCATAAACTAATTAATTGTTGTAGAAAGAGAACTTACTGCCCATGCTTCAAGACATTACCTGCAGTTGTGTAATCCTGTTTTTATCCTTTACCTTGATTTTCTTCACTTTTCTTGATGAAACAAGTCTATAAACTGGAATCCTACAGCCTCAATCTACAGGTGCAGTGATTCCTGGACTTTGTAAATACAAATGCCCTTGACCAAATAGTGAATATATCCAGTAGAGTCTCCAACATACTGGACCTCATAAGCATAAATGTGGGAGAAATCTGCACCCCCCCCCATGTCTCATCCTCCCTGATAAGGTCCAACCATAGAGCTGTCTTCTTTGAAATCAAAATCAACTCTGTAATTCCATTAAAACCAATAACAGTTACAAACTATTCCAAGGCAGATTAGCTTTTATTAAGTGATGGTTTGTCAAAATTCAATGCCTCTCCAAATCATGACAACACAGTAGCCTATGCTGAATTGCTTTCAGAAACTCTGTACAATCATGTCAATGGCTGCATAGAGGCTGCTGTACCTACCAGAAGTAGGCCCAGGATGTGCCCCAGAAACAAACCACCCTGGTGGCATCATAAACTAAACAGGATATACAACAAAAGGGAAGAATGATGGCAAATCTCAGGAAGGCTAATTTCAATAAAGATTAAACTCTCAACAAATTAAATAGGCAACTAAGTGGGCTAGTTAGGTCAAGCAAGGCCAACTTTGAAGTTATTATAGCCTCCCAGGTGAAAAATAACCATAAGGCGTTTGAAGACATAATGACAAACCAAGAACCAGTAACACAGAAAGAGAAAAGCCAACTGCACTGGAACCAGGACAAAGCAATTTTATTCCAAGTTTAAGCGCTTTTGTCTGGATGTAACCAAAGACTTCTTCAGAAACAATAATAAGCAGTGTGAACACATCCATTTAAATACCCGTCCCAAAAATCATATGGCCTACACAAAAATTGCATAAAAAATTAAAGAAATAAAGTCTCATCCCAAAATAATACATAACATAAATACAAAATATGAATGTTCAATTATTAAACACTGTTAAAGGAAAATAATCATATATAAAAATGTTTTAAAAAAACTCAATTAAACCAAATAAGAGCGTAATTTAAGAATACAGGCAATGGAAACACTGTCATTTAGCCCGGATATACACAAGCATTGAGTCTAATCTGCCAAATAAGTTATTTAACCTCAATTAACTCATTCCAAGGACTACTCCTAGCATCCCTATGCACAGTATCAATCCCAATACAACCAAACTCATGGTTAGGGTTCTCAAGTACATGCCTTGCCAATGCATTATGAACATTCCTCTTCCTAATATCAGAAATATGTTCGTATATACATTCACGGAATTTTCTCTGTTTCTTTCCTACATAAAGACAATTAGATGATTTACAGAAAGCTAAATAAACTGCATAAAGGCTGCTGTACCTACCAGAAGTAAGCCTAGAATGTGCCCCAGAAATAAACTACCCTGGTGGCATCACAAATTAAACAGGATATACAACAAAAGGGAAATTGATAGCAAAACTCAGGAAGACTAATTCCCATAAAGATAAAACTCTCAACAAACTAAATAGGCAACTAAGGAAGCTACTTAGGTCAAGCGAGGCCAACTTTGAAGTTAAGATAGCCTCCCAGGTGAAAAATAACCATAAGGCCTTCTTCAGCTATATCAGAAACCTCAAGGGAAGCCTACAGCAATGTACTGAATTGATGAGTAACGGTGCCACATTCGCTGAGCCTGGTTGTAGAGCAAATCTGTTAGCAGACAAATTTGGTTCCAGCTTTATCCACCTCTCATCCCCAATGATCCCTCAAAAAATACCATAAAATATAACCCTTCCAAGTATAACTAGGGAATATATACTTGATGTGCTCACTAAAGCCAAGAACACAGCCTCAGTGGGTCCTCCATAACTTCAAAGGATGCCTCTCGAACAGTCTAAAATACGAATTATCAGGACCCCTGGAGTCATTATTTAACTATAGTCTTAAAACAGGCTTGTGCCATGTGAATGTAGGACTATGACAATTATCCCCTTTCATAAGACAGGACCTTCAACAGATCCTGGAAATTACAGACACATTAGTCTTACTAGGCTTATTTGTAAAGTCAAGAAAGGTGTGACTATATTTGTGCTGACAGGTAGGCTAACATATTCAGGCTCAAACCCTGTGCCTTGTTTGCAGGAGACTGGACCTGAATCCTCTACACCAGCTATCAAGCTGTTGTTTGCAGGTGCATTTTCAAGGACTGTTAGGTTTCAGTGCATTTTCAAAGGATGTTGAGTTCCACTGCATTTTCAAGTACTGTTGAGTTTTTGTGCATTTTCAAAGAATGTTGAGTTCTAGTTCATTTTCAAGGGCTGTTGCTTTTCTGTGCATTTTCAAAAAATGTTGAATTTCAGGGGTCGAGAAGTTTACTGTTGCTCATGCTGTTTTCAGTGTTTAACTGTTTTGTTTAGCAAATAGCTATAATCAGTGCTTGTGCTGCAAAGCTTTAGTAGCACAACAAATAGCATATGGGCTGTTGGTGCAGAGGGCTGTGGGTTCTGCTCTCACACCACAGAGATGAAAGCTGATATTGTGGTGCTAATTAAAGGAAGATGAGGTTGCTATACTGCTGAGTGAGTCCTTTTTGAGGTGAGATGCCTATTAATTATGAACCTGTTGCCAGTTTGACAGCCATTCCTTACTGCAATATTACCAGCTTAACATTTTTAAGGTAACATGGGCAATTTATTCTTCAAGGGCAGCAGGCACTGAATTTGTACATGAAACCTGAAATGTAAAGCTATTTGCCATCAGCAACCTCTTTATTATAGATGTCTTCAATGTGGAATTATTCAGATTACTTTTACTTCTACAGAGATTGTGTATATTGACTGATATTGGTGGATTGTAGTGACATTAGACTGAGTGGCTTTTTGTGGTTGAAATGTTTTATAATGGGTAGTTTTGTCATTATTGGTTCATATGTTTTGTTTCATTGCTTACTGCAAAAATTATCAAACATACAAATTTAAAACATACTCTAATAGGTCAACGTCATAATATTGAAGACCCATATAGTTGACTTACAGATGATTGAGGCAATAATAGCAAAAATCCTGTTTATCGAAACCATATGAGAATGAAACCCAGAGCATCGAACTAGACAAGTTACCAGATGTCCAGAATGCACTTAAAAGAAGACATCTCCGGTTGCAGACAGCCTACAGTAAGTAAGTATCAGGGGGTTTTATATGCCCTAAATTATATATACCAACTCCAAGATCGCACTACAGTGAGAAAAGGGTAAATTTCCCGATCCTCACTGTACCGTCATCTCTATCCCAAACTGCTTATACTTGCTTAATGTAAGCTGTCTGTAACCGGAGACGTGTTCCTTTATGTGAAAACCAAACATCTGGTAACTTGTCTAGTTTGATGTTCCGAGTTTCATTCTTTTCTCATTTTGATGAACAGAATTTTTGCTATTATCATCTCGATCTTCTGTAATTCATTGATATGGGTCTTCAATATTATCAGATAAACCCACTCTAACAAGTGGTGCTGTATTATACAAGTAATATAATCTAATAAAATCAGGATGGTACATCAAAGAACAAATGCATGTATGCATGGTCCTAAAAATGTATGCAAGGAGCTTATGGTTTGAAAACAATCGAAAGGTAAGCTTAATCCTCTGCTAGCCAGATGTAATTTTTTTTTTTGAATGTGGGTTTCAATGCCATTTCAATGAATTTGAGTTTCACTGGCATAGAAACTTACTGTTCATGCTAAGTCTGTTTTCATTGTGAAGCTGTATTGTTTTGTTTAGGGTTGGGAGGGTGGCCTAATGGTTAAGGTGTTTGCCTTGCAAACACAAGGTGCAGGGTTTGAGTCTCACAAGGGATAATTAGCTGAAAATAAAAACTTAAGGGGCAGTTAAGTTAACTAATCTAATCTCCTATATGAAATGACTGTCAGTTTTTATGCTTTTAGAAGTAAAGAAGAAAATAATATGCAAAATGACAAGTTTCAAAAGTATTTATGATAACTGCGGAGAAATAGCCAAGTAATGGTACACTGGAATGGCTTCAGGGGGTGCTTCTGGGTGGGGGGTGATGCTGTTGTGGGCCCTGATTCATTACCCTGCCTAGAGTTCCATTTGACCATGATCCAGATTTGCATGCTACCTACCTAGATCTGGCAAAGGTATTTAATACAGTATCACACTTGGGCATTGTCAACAAACTTATGGAACTAGGTATAAACTCCTTTATAACACATTGGATAGCTAGCTGGCTCACTGATAGGACCCAGGAGGTTAAAACTGGTGAGGCTACCTTTACAAAGAGGCTGGTCAGTAGTGGAGTCCCCCAGGGTTCTGTGCCAGACCCACTCCTCTTTGGCATCTACTTTTTGGGTGTCAAGGCCAATGTCAAAGCCCTGTGGCTAACCAAGTTCACACATGACTGCAAAATGGGAGAAGTCATTGAATCCACCAAAGATGATAACACCCTTCAGGAAGGTCTAACACAGACAAGAGCTTGGTGCCAGTTGTATAGTTTAAAACTCAATACCAAGAAATGCATTTTAGTACATTTTGGGAAGTCAGCCATCTCATGTAATCACTTCATCAATAAAACACCCGTAAATGCTAATTCATTAGTCAGGGATCTGAGAATTCATGTACATAGTAATCTAGCCCTTAGACAACATGTGTCCATGGTAGTAAGAAAATCCTTTTATGTTGCTCAACTTTTAAGCAAGGACTTGGCATGTAGATCCAGACAGGTTTTTAGACAATTGTATTCAGCCCACAACAAACCCATCAGAGAGTATAATGCCCCTTTGGTATGTACCTGACCAGACACATGCAGCAACTGGAACATCTACAGGAAGTAAACAGAATGTCCTATGCTGATTGTCTCAAAGCCTAGTCTCTTTATTAGGTATCATACAGATTTCTGAGAGGTAATCTTTGCCTGGCATACAAGGCATCTTTGGACCCTGTTTTGATAAATCTTTTGCACATCCACAAAACAAACAGCATCAGAACTACTAGATTATAAGACCTAAGTTTTGTGTATGGGATAAATAGGACATGTTGGAGAGACAGATATGTTTCTCAGAGAATTTCCATTCTCTGGAACAAGTTCTTCATCCATATGAAATAGAGTTTCTTCCAATCCTTATTTAAATGTAATTTGGACCAATGGATGGGTAATCAGAAATTCAACCATCATCTAGCATATATGTCTCTGATGAACAGAGGCAGTCAGTAAATCACTCCTAAATAAATCAAATTTGTGGATCACATTTGGGTTGCATGACTAGGCTTATAAAGGCCCTAGTGGTCATTAGCCTAGTATACACACATGAATCTATAATAGTGTATAAATTGCTATGTAAGCAGTGTGCTACATAGTGCTTCAGTCCATACATATTTGTTTTGGCTTGGGAAATGTGTTTATAAGTTAATTTCTAATTTTCCAGAAAAGGTAGGGGTCATTCTGGTGTGCCACAGCTTGTGTTTATACATAGTATGTGCTGGGGGGGTGCACAATGTCCTGTAGAGCATTATGAGGATTTTGCTGAAGTGTGAGGTGGGTGCTGTGCATTCACATCAGACTTTAAAGTTACCAGGTATGTATGTAGTGTCCTGTGTAATATACAACAAGTGTACATACTATGAAATCATTTTGTGTGTGTCATGTTAAATCAAATGTTAGTAAAGTGTTAATGCCAAAAGTAAGCAAGAAGTAATCTTCTTCTATTCCCACCTTAAAGTCCTCAATACTAACCACTACAACCAAAAACTAATAAAGCTACCCAAATTACTTAAACCTCCTAAAACAACTAGATGTTCTTTCAGGGTTCCTATCATGTCGTCGAACATTTAGATTGTTGAATGCCTAAACGTCAACACCTAATTGTCAAACCCTGAAAACCGCGAATGGCCAATTACGCACATTTTTTCCCAGGGAAAAATTTGCTTGGCCGTCATTGGGGAGTTGCCATTTTCCCCAGTGTAGAGCAATCTCAGAGTTGGTATATTTAGTTAGGGGGGTGTGGGGGGCACAGCCTCCCACTTGGTTAGGGTTTTAAAGTTTGTTTGTTTGTTTGTTTGTTTGTTTTTTTTGGCCAAGCAAATTTTTTCATGAGAAAAAATTTGCATAATTGGCCGTTCGTGGTTTTCTGTGTCTGTTGACATTTAGGCATTCAACAATCTAAATGTTTGCCGTTGCAATATAAATGCATTCTTTCATGGCCATAAACTTGTGCAGGGACATTCACCCCATCCCAGGTCCCATTCCTACTACAAATACAAAAAAAATAATAATAAAACTTATCACTCCTAATATCATGAGCATGTACAATAAAATGATACTCTTTCATGCCTGGTTAACACACTCTAACCCAGACATCCTTGCTATTACACAGACTTGGCTAAAAACAGAAATAAAAGATACTGAGATTCCTCCCCCTGGTTACAGCAATATCAGAGTAAACAGAGCGCATAAGAAAGTGGTGGATTAGCCCTAATTTTCCCTAATAAATTGATAGTTTCTCCATACTTAAATGCTATGCCAAACTTCTGCACAGCCGAAATCCATATAACATTTCTAAAACTTAACTCATCTAAGAACATCTGCATAGTTGTTTTATACATCTATCCTGGGAAAAACATCCCCATTCTAAAAATATGCTAGCCTGGATATCTGAAACAATACTAAATGAAACCATTATCCTAGCGGATGTTAACCTTGACTGGTAGACACTAACCTCACACCACCCAACAAACAGTAAAACCTCTGTGGCTTTATTCAGCTTATAAATACTCCTACCAAATGTAGCAAAAATAACTTCAAACACTTCACCCTGGACTGGATACTAGTCTTGAACCCGTCTAATTTTACATCCTCAGGCACAATCCCCTCACTCCTTAAGTGACCACCTACCAGCCTATACTCACAGGACTATCACTCAACTCACAAAGCAACACAATTTTAAAACTATATGCACCCTACAAAAATTCAGCAAAGAGGTATTTAATGAATTTCTAAAAGTTATAGACTGGTCCATTCTAAAAAAACTTTCCCTTAATGATGCAGTTGAACATTTTAACAGCACCTTCCTAAACATTCTTAACTCCCTAGCCACTCAGCAAACAAAAAGAATAAAAAAATGACTCACCAAATCACGTAAAATTCTAATGAAAGACAGGGGCAAAGCCTGCATCATACTATTCCTATGTTCAAGATAACCACAAAAACAACCCTAAAAAATTCTGGCCTCTGTAACATCACTGCTCAACCCAGGAAATAAAAATAATCCCAGTCCATACCCCATTACTCCACCTCTTCAAACAGCCATCAGATTCAACACATACTTCTCTCTCCTGGTTCCTAAGTTATCTTTCTGACAGACAACAAGCAGCATGATGGAAATCTGAACTCTCACCACTTCTGACTGTCTCGGTTGGAGTCCTCCTTGGGTCCATACTAGGACTGCTTCTTTTCACCATCTTCTCTAATGATCTAGACTCATCCACAACACACGCTAAAGTAGTTCAGTATGTGGACGACTCAACTTTAATCTGCTCAGCAGATACCTAACCAGACCTCCAACTAGTAGCCCAACAAGCTTTTTATGATATAGAAACATATCTAAATAAATCACAACTAATTCTCAACCCCAAAAAGACACAGTTAATGCTATTTACCAGTAGCAAACAATTACCGACCACCCCTCCTTTCACCATTCTCTCAGCAAACAACACAGTCATCCAACGAGTTGAGCATACAAAACTCCTTGGAGTGACAATTGAAAACAAACTCAGATTTTACCAACATATAGCACCACAATTAAGAAAGTTCACATCAAACTTGACTCACTGTACAGAAGCAAGCCATTCCTCACTGATAAAACCAGACTAGCCATATCCAGAACCTTCCTCCTTTCTATGCTCCTATTCTTTCCCCATCTTTACCAACTTAAAAAAATCAGATTTAACCAATTTAGAAACTTGCTACAACAAAATAGCTCACTTTGCAGCCAACCATCCCCACCAAACCCACCACTGTATTGCTCTATATAAATGAAATTGGCTTGAGTTACTTAACCTTCTTTGTCTCTGCCAACTTAAATTCATACACAATATCATTTTCCATCCTGACAGTTGCCCATCCCTCAAGGAACTTGTTGTTCCTTACTCATCCCCACGAAGTCTAGGATCTGCAGACAGAAACATTCAAACAGTAAACAAAGCTAATGACACTCATGGTAAAGCCCTATTCTCAAATTAAATAGCCAAATTATGGAACTTTCTACCCCACACCCTCCAAAACATATCTGAATCTCCCAGTTTTAAACAACTACTATTTGAACATCTATCCAAGAACTGGCATTGCTCTGGCTCCAAACCTGACTGGCAAGATATCTATAACTCTCTCAACACACTGTCCACTCCTTACCTCATTTTCTCCATCTCTTCAGTGTTTATTACAACTCAAAAATAAATATATATAAAGGAAATCTCATTTGGCCTTAACTAGTATTTAATATGTACGCACTACTAACTTTATTTTTTCTCTCAGTGATCACTGAAATGCTTGTGTTTTTCTTTTTGAACCTGTATCTGAAAGGAAACTGTATTAAATACTAATTTGTATAGACTAGAAAATGTTATTCTGCATCTTACTGTATGTATACTATTGTACTATCTAATTATTGTATATTGCTTATATTTCTATGGAGCTTTTCTCCCCGGTTCTCCACTGAAAATGGGCTTCTGGCCCAGTCAGGCTTTCCTGGTAAATTAATGTAAATAAATAAATAAATACTTTATAGTCCATATCCAACCTAAAAGTAAACCTAACTTGTCCACCCCAACTCACTACTTCTACTATCCTCAATACTAACCTCTACACACCCCACACATTACACACACACAACCAACCCCTCACTCAAACCAAAAACCAAACCATCCCCAGTATACTTTTCAATTCATCCCTTTATCTCAAATAAAAACACTACAAAAACTGAAACCTTGATCAACCTAAGCAAACAACCTCCCACCAGAATACCTAAAGCTTGCCACAGAGGCAATAGCATTCCCTGTTAGCATCTTAATTAATAGAGCCATAGCTGAATCATATGTCCCTAACCTATAGAAAAAAATCACACATTATCCCTTTACATAAGGGAGGCAACTCCACTGATATCACAAACTTTTGTCCTATTGCAATCTTGTTCCTCCTCTCTAAAAGTCTAGAAAAATGTGTGCACCTACAACTTCTCCACCATCTTACACACAACAACCTACTTTCCCACACTCAGCATGGCTATAGACCTGCACACAGTACCTCAACAGCCTTATTATCTTTCATGGACTCTGTCAGCAATGCAGTGACACTGGAAATTTAGTATCTGCAGTATTTTTAGATTTGTCAAAAATTATCTCACCCCAGACTCCTTAAAGAACTTTCCAGCATCGGTCTGGTCTCCTCCTCACTTTGGTGATTTTCTAGCTACCTAGCTGGCAGGCAGCAAGCAGTAAAATGGCAGCGCTCTACCTCCCTATATCACATCACCCCCACAAGTGTACCTCAAGGTTCCATCCTTGGCCTATTTCTATTTAATGTCCATCAATAACTTGCATACATCCTCTTGTGAAGGCACTCTAATCCAATATGCAGATGACTCCACTATCATCTGCATATCAGACACATGAACTCATCTACAGCACATGACACAACAAGCTTTCTCTTCCATGGAAACATGGCTCTCCAATGCTTAACTCCTACTGACCCCCCCCCCCTCAAAAAAAAAACAGAGCTCCTTCTCTTCACACCCAAACCCCGTAGCTCCAACAAAACAAACTTCAAGATCTTTTCAGCCAACAATACTGAAATTGAATTGGTTCAGCATACTAAACTACTAGGTGTCACAACTGATGCTAATCTCAAGTTTGGCCTACACAGACAAAACAGTATCAAAAAACCCACCAAAAACTAGGCATGCTATGCAGTAAGAAAGACTTCCTCACAGCAACCACAATTACCCTGGAAAATCCTACTTCTTGACCTCACTGTTATATGGGGCCCCAATTCTAACTAATTTACAGACCTCTGTAAGAAAAAAAAAACTAAAATCCTGCTATAACAAAATTGCTAAATTTGCCATAAACATAACCACTTCTAACTTATCACTGTAAAACTCTACATTCCCTAAGATGGCTTGAACCCCCCCCCCTCCACCTCCAATATGTACAACTTACTATGATATACAAAATCATCCACAACCCACTAGCTTGTCCTGCTCTTAGCCCATTGATCAACTTTTATATCCCAAATAAACATCTCAAATCTGAAGACAAAAATCTCCTCACAACTTATAAACCTAACAAACCCCCAGGCCTAAGCCCTTACTCCTGCTCTGTGGCAAAACTATGGAACTCCCTTTCTTTAACTACCAAAATTGCTACTAACTTGCACTCCTTCAAAACCTCTTTAAAAGAATACTTCAACAAAGCTTGGAATTGCTCCAGTATGAGCCCAGGCTGAGGTACTCTTATACCTTTTTCTACCTCTACTCTCTCTATCCCCACTACTAACTTACCCTACCCTCTATTCCTCTACACATACTCCCCCGAGGTTACACTCATACTTTTTCCATATCTATTCCTATTATCCCCTCTATCACACCATATCCTTCTCTACTCATACTAGCCTACACTTTCACCAATATAATATGTTGCAATATTTTGTGACCTCGAGAATATTAATAATCATTATGATAATCAACTGTTACATAGATAAAGCTGCATCTTCCTATTATCAGGCTTTCCATATAATTTATGCTCAAACATTATGACTTCATTGTGTCTGTTGAGTTTTTTCTGGCAAACTAATGTGCGGTTTTTCAAATTTTGTGCTTGAATGTTATGACTTTATTTTGTCTGTCCAGTTTTTCATTCTGTTAATCATATGTATCTAGAGCTTTTCTTCACGGGCCTCCACTGAAAATGAGTACCTCATGACCCATTCAGACTTCCGCAGTAAACAAATGCCAAATAAATAAATAAGCAAGCAACACATCATAATCTTCATTTGCTGTAAAATCAATGACAGCTTTAACACGATGAGCATAATTACATACGAAATTGATGACAATAATCGGATGCTTTTGCAAGTGGTCAAAACATTGTCAGCTGTGAACGTGCTGATGGATGATGTGTATGTATTGACATGCATCATTTCCACAGATCTTAACAACAGCATACATTTTCAGGCATAGCGTGACCTGAACATAATGCTGGTGCTGCTTGTCACAGACCTACTGCTTTCAATACGTCACAGAGGCATGTTGTATTGCATCTCACGTGTTTGTTATTCAAATAAGTTGTTATACAATGAGTTGATTCAGTTTTCTAGCTGACATTCACATTTGACCATGCTTTGATATGGCATGGCATATCAAAATGGTACTGTGATAGCAACAGGCCATAGCAGTGTGCACATCACTATGCAACATGTGCAAAGTGCTAGTCAGTGGACATATGTGCAGAACATTTGGGATCTTGGATCATACTCACACACAGCAGCATCTGAGTGTGAGTCATTTAATTTTGTTTGCAAGAAAACACTTTGTATTGTATTTAGGATGTCATAGTATTCAGCTGGGATTCGTACATCATATCCTTCATGGCACACACTGGTGGCAGAAACATGTGTCTACAAAGTCTTCTTTCACTGTCAATAATTACCAGGATTTGCTGCTATGTAATGCATGTTGCTCTTTCACATATGTGTTGATATCTCTAGACATCCTGTAGGACCTCTGTGGTAACTGTGACGTGTATACATAACTGACAGTGTTGAAAGTAAACAAATGAAACTATGATCTTCTCCAACAATGCTAGAAAACACAGACACAATAACTAGCGCTTTCATTCACTTTTATTAACTGTGAACTTACTCAGAAACAACAGACTCCACCCTATCACTCAATTTATACTCAATTTGAAATCACATGTTTAGTCACATCATAAATCACTTTTTAAAAAGACATATCCCCAGGATTCATGAAGCTACTGTGCGGCGTAGAGCATGCATATTAATGAAGGCACGCTGCCAGAATGTCCATGTGCATAGGAAACGTGCACGAGTGCAGGGGGCGTGTCTAAGCACTGCACGGAGACGTGAACATGTCGGCTGCAGACGCACAACCTAAAATGCTGACTAGTACAGCCTGCCTCTAATAATAATCACTCCTGTCAGTGTCAGTGGATACTGAAATGTATGCAAAGCATACAAGACAGTTTTGTGAACACCAAAATAAAAAGTAAACACAAAGGCACATAGCTGAATATTGAGTTCCCGTCCCTCGAACAAATGACATTTAAAACCCCGTACCCGTATTCCATTGTAGTGTTGATTGTTATACCAAGTGGAAGCAAAATGCAGTGTGTCAGCACACCGCTGCCCTTTGCTAAGCCTAGCCCAATGGTTAGGGTTACCACCTGTCCCACTTTGTGAGGGACAGTCCCTCTCTGGGCAGTTGTGTCCTTACCAAAAATATTAAAGATGTTAAATGTCCTGCGATTGTAGGATATAATTATGTCTCATATTTTATGTAATAGTTCCATAAAATACTTATTTCTGTATGTAAATTACCTAAATGTTACAAGAAACAGAATAAGCAACTAAACTGCTACAAGAATAAGCTTTAATTTAGGCAAAAAAGTAAAGTTCTGTCCTTTGTACTGACCATGGGTATGTGTCAGCCTGTAAAATCTGATGTGTGTCCCGAAAATGTCCCAATTTGGCCATTTGGAAAGGTGGCAACCCTAGACGTAAGAGGGTATGCAAGCCTGTATGCATGACGGTAAGTGGCGGTCATTCAACAGTATGGGAAATGTAAATAAGCATGTAGGTGTATAAGCATGTGTATGTACAGACAGACATACATGCAAATATATATATATATAAAGAATCAACATGGTCACAATATAGCAGTCATAACAAACATGAAGGAAAACAGCAGTGGGATCCCCATAACATTTAGTGCTGTCATATCAAGTTGGCCAGAGGTGGGTACACCTCTGCATCCCCAACCACAGATAGGATGCTAAAAGTGGAAATATGTCCCCATGCTAAGTCTGACTTTCAAACAGATACAGAGCACGGCCATTCAACAGTGGAACAAGCCAAAAAAATCAAAAGACTAATTGAACACCCTGACCATGATATGAACATATGTCCCAGGACTATAAGCTTGGGATGTCTGAATATACTTGGAGTGAGCCAACATACAGGACGTGTCTAAAGCAGTAGGAAATGGGGCATGTGTAGTAGTGCGGTTTTCCCAACAGGAAAATGTATGCCTGCTGTGTTAGTGAAGTGTTGAGGAGTGTGTTCGGGTAACTATGAACCATGGGTATACATATAAATGAAGCAGAACACCAATAGTGTAGTGGTTAGGGCATACGACTATTGAGCAGACATTGCCGGTTTGACTGCAGCACACACCATTTATGATGTGTAATCCGTATATGAGCATATCTAGCTAATTTTATGCTGTATAACGATATAATACCATTGAAATGTGAACTGGGGTGACGTATCACAGTAAGAATGTAAAAGGTTTTTGTGTGACATGAATTGGCGGTTAAACGGAAAAGTGCAGCTGAAAAGTGTTGTACTCACCCTTTGTCCAATGGCCCTTGTTCTGCCCAGCAACACAATAAACTGCGTTGGCCAGGCCCAACGCCAAGACCCTACACATCACAATCAATATGATTTACCACTAAGCCACGGCAGTTATAACTAACTTCGATGTTATCACAAACATAGCAGACAGCACAGTCATTCAACAGTATGATCAAAGTAATTAAATCATATAGATATGTATGCATGCGTACGTACACACACACACACACACACATATATATATATATATATATATATATATATATATATATATATATATATATATATGGTAACCACCTGTCCCACTTTGCGAGGGACAGTCCCTCTTTGGGCAGTTGTGTCCTGTACAATTAATGTAAAATGACAGATCCTGAGATTTAATGACAAAATTATTTCCTATATTTATGTAATAGTTGCATAAAACAGTTATTCTGTATCTGAAACACCTAAACGTTATAAGAAACAAAATAAGCAACTAAAATGCTACAAGAATTGTCAGTTGTCAGAGAGATGAAGAAAGTAGACAGGAGTATAAGGAGATGAGGTGCAGGGCAAAGAGAGAGGTGGCGAAGGCTAAGGATAAGGCATATGAAGAGTTGTATGAAAGGTTGGACACTAAGGAGGGAGAAAAAGACCTGTACCGATTGGCTAGACAGAGGGACCGAGCTAGCAAAGATGTGCAGCAGGTAAAGGTGATAAAGGATAATGAGGGAAACATACTCACAAGTGAGGAGTGCGTGTTGAGCAGATGGAAAGAGTAATTTGAGGGGTTGATGAATGAAGAGAATGAGAGAGAGAGAAGGTTGCATGATGTGGGGATAGTGAATCATGAAGTGAAATGGATTAGCAATGAGGAAGTAAGGATAGCTATGAAGAGGATGAAGAATGGAAAGGCTGTTTGGACCAGATGGCATACCTGTGGATGCATGGAGGTGTTTATGTGAAATGGCAGTGGAGTTTTTAACCAGATTGTTTAATGCAATCTTGGAAAGTGAGAGGATGCCTGAGGAATAGAGAAAAAGTGTTTTGGTACCGATTTTTAAGAATAAGAGTGATGTGCAGAGCTGTAGTAACTACAGAGGGATTAAATTAATCAGTCACAGCATGATGTTATGGGAAAGAGTAGTGGAAGCTAGGTTAAGAAGGGACATGATGATTAGTGATCAGCAGTATGGTTTCATGCCGGGAAAGAGCACTACAGATGCAATGTTTGCTCTGAGAGTGTTGATGGAGAAGTACAGAGAATGTCAGAAGGAGTTGCATTGTGTTTTTGTAGACTTAGAAAAAGCATATGACAGGGTGCCTAGAGAGGAGTTGTGGTATTCTATGAGGAAGTCAGGAGTGTCAGAGAAGTATGTAAGAGTGGTACAGTATATGTACAAGGGTAGTGTGACAGCGGTGAGGTCTGCTGTGGGAGTGACAGATGTGTTTAAGGTGGAGGTGGGGTTACATCAAGGATCAGCTCTGAGCCCCTTCTTATTTGCAATGGTGATGGACAGGTTGACAGACGAGATCAGACAGGAGTCCCCGTGGACTATGATGTTTGCAGATGACATTGTGATCTGTAGTGAGAGTAGGGAACAGGTGGAGGAAACCCTGGACAGATGGAGATATGCTCTAAAGAGAAGAGGAATGAAGGTCAGCAGGACTAAGACAGAATATATGTGCGTGAATGAGAGGGAGGCTAGAGGAATGGTGAGGATGCAAGGAGTAGAGGTGGCGAAGGTGGATGAGTTTAAATACTTGGGGTCAATAGTTCAGAGTAACGGTGAGTGTGGAAGAGATGTGAAGAAGAGAGTGCAGGCAGGATGGAGTGGGTGGAGAAGAGTGTCAGGAGTGAATTGTGACAGACGAGTACCTGTAAGAGTGAAAGAGAAGGTCTACAAGAGGGTAGTGAGACCAGCTATGTTATATGGGTTGGAGAAAGTGGCATTGACAAAAAGGCAGGAATTTGAGTTGGATGTGGCAGAGTTAAAGATGTTAAGATTTGCACTGGGTGTGATGAGGGTGGACAGGATTAGGAATAAGTATATTAGAGGGTCAACCCAGGTTGGAAGGTTTGGAGACAAAGCCAGAGAGGCAAGATTATGTTGGTTTGGGCATGTGCTGAGGAGGGATGCTGAGTATATTGGGAAAAAGATGCTAAGGATAAAGCTACCAGGTAACAGGAAAAGAGGAAGGCCTAAGATAAGGTTTATGGATGTGGTGAGAGAGGACATGCAGGTGGTTGGTGTGACACAGCAAGATGCAGAGGACAGGAAGAAATGGAAACAGGTGATCCGCTGTGGCGACCCCTAACGGGAACAGCCGAAAGAAGATGATTGATATAAATAAATAAATATATATATATATATATATATATATATATATATATATATATATATATATATATATATATATATATATATATAATGAACATGGGAACAAGAAAGCATTCATAATGAATGTGAAGGAAAATAGCAGCGGAACACCCATATTATCTAGTGCTGACACATCTAGCTGGCCAGAGGTGGCCACAATCCCTGAGTCTCTAACCACAGGTAGGATGTTAACAGTGGGAGTAACCTTGTCCACGTGCTAAATCTGACTTTCAAACAGGTACTAGACAGTCCCGGTCCCCAGTCGGACAAGCCTAAACCCAGCTGATTTTATGAACACCCTGACAATCAAACACACATATGTGCCAGGACTATAGGCTTTGGAGGTCTGAATATACTTTGAGTGAGTCAACATGCAGCACGGGTCCAGAGCAGTAGAGAATGGTGCATGTGTAGTAGTGCAGTTTTCCCAACAGGAAAATGGATGCCTGCTTTGTAAGTGAAGTGTTGAGGCATGTGTACGGGTAACTATGAACCATGGGTATACATATAAATGAAGAAGAACACCAATAGTGTAGTGGTTAGAGCATCCGCCTTATGAACAGGCATTCACAATTCAAGTTCGACTATAGCACATATCATTTTCCTTGTGGAATGAATGTTGTTCTGCTGTAAAGCCGACATTAAAGCATGTAAAAGTGAACATGAGTATCGCATGGGACTATTAACCAGATCCCCTCAATCAAAGTGGTACTGTCATAATGAGTAAGGCACAAGTAAGCACAAATAAGTGGCAGTAAACATATGTAGCACACAGTAAGCATATGCTAGTGCACCTGTGCAGATGTAAGCAGCGCCCAGCATAGGAAATGTATATATATATATATATATATATATATATATATATATATATATATATATGTACAGATGTAATATATATACATAAATATATATATATATATATATATATATATACATAAATATATATATATATATGAAGAATGAATGTCGTAACAATACAGCATACACAAGGGATGTGAAGGGAATCAAGAGCAAATATGGTATTATATAGTGCTGTCAGCGTATGTCATAAAAAGCTGCCCAAGAGTGAGCAGAGCACTGCTACTTACACCACAGACAGGGTTTTACCAGTGGGAGTAACATCGTTGAATTGCTAAGTCTCCTTTACACACAGACGGGTAGTCCATGCTGGGACTACCAAAAATTGTAAAGTGCAAATGGCCGTAATCCATAACCCCAGGAAAGGCACGTATGTGCAAATATTACATGGCGGGAGAGCCTGTGAATACACGAGGTGGGATAAAATATGTGTAGGTCCCCAAACGCTCTGGAGAGGGCAATATGTAAAGGTGTGTCATGGCTGCGATAACAAGTGGATAATGGAAGTTACGTGTGTAAATTCAACACGGGTGGGGTGGAGGAACTATGGATATGAAATTATGGATCCAGACGTGCCAGGGTTGGATGGCCCGGTTTTAATTGGACTGCCCTGTGGAGGTCAGCGAGTTTGTAATAGGTATATATGCATACACACATGCAGACGACAATATGTAGAAGTACATTCTCTGTAACACATGCATTCCATTTGTAGACATAAATAATTGGAATGTACACATACAAACATCAACAGTAAATGGAATAATAGGCTGTGCAGAAGAGGGACAGGACGCAGCTGCTAGAACGCAGAGGCATGTACAGTGTCCAAAGTCAGTGCTGTGCTGACGATAATCGAATGTGAGGGCTTCCCCACACATGGAATCCTTCCAGTGATCTGCCCAGTATGGCAACGACAAGTACTTAACCGGTCTAATTGTAAAAGAAATATGCTGAACACGTACATAACTAGGCTCCCATGTTGAATGTGTGCGATACCGCATAGTCATACATATTAATGAATTGTAGTGTCATGTTAACGGAAGTAAGGATGTAATAAAGTCTAGAGTCTAATCCTGCCATAAATACATGCGTGTTCCATGTGGGTCAGCCCAATAATAGCAAAAAGCATTCCTATGGTCACTCATGTCAACAATGTTCATGGACTAAACGTATGGGAGGTCGGAGGATACGTGGAGTGAGTAAACTGATGGGATGGCTCTATAGGAGTAGGGTGTGGCCAGTGTGTAGTGGTGTCGATACATCATGAATCTGACAGGAGAATGGATGACAGTGGTGTTAGGGAGGCGTCGGGGTGTGTTTCGGGAACCAAGAGCCATGGGTATATGGGTATATGGGTATATATGCATATGGAGTGGCACAGCAATAGTGCATTCGTTAGAGCAACCCCCTAACGAACAAACATTCTCGTACCGAATCACACTGTATCACATTCCAGTTAACATCAACATGGCAATGACAAGTACTTAACCGGTCTAATTGTAAAAGAAATATGCTGAACACGTACATAACTAGGCTCCCATGTTGAATGTGTGCGATACCGCATAATCTGTGTGTAAAGGAGACTTAGCAATTCAACGATGTTACTCCCACTGGTAAAACCCTGCCTGTGGTGTGAGTAGCAGTGCTCTGCTCACTCTTGGGCAGCTTTTTATGACATACGCTGACAGCACTATATAATACCATACATGAACATATTGCGACATCTGTCCACTGTATAACGTGCTAAATACCGATTACAAGATAACTGGAGTGAAGTGTCCGTGTCATAATGAATAAGGCACTAGTATGCTGGTGAAGCATATATAAACACCATTACACATGTGTAAGTGCGTATGCGTGGGGAATGTATTGGTTTACAGACACACAGATATATATATATATATATATATATATATATATATATATATATATATATATAGATATGTATATATATATATATATATATATATATATATATATATATATATATATATATATATATATATATATATATACATATATGTATAGACATATATTTTTATATATATATATATATATATATATATACATACATATATAGTTGCAGACATACAGACATACATATATATATATATATATATATATATTGTAACTGTAGCCATATGTATGGGTGTATTACTGAGAAAAACATGTTGAAGGTTGGGCCACTGTGCAATTATGATTTGCATTGTGAGCTATAGTGCCAATAACTGTGTAATGTACAGTATTGTAGTCATATATGAATTACAAGCTACATAGCATTACTGCAATGTTAGGCAAACATTAGTTATGTCTATTGGCATTTACAATATACAATAACAGGATACATATGTCTTTTAGTCACCTGACAGTTTATCAGCATGATAGCAAAGTAAAATGGAAGAGCTAGTTAACTATCCATCCACATAAGACATGTAATATGTGCAAAGGTAGGTACTAGGCTGTCTTACCAAGGGTATTTATAAGCCTAGCTAGAGAGTGCTGGCTTTTGCCACCCCCATAGGTTGGTTCCCTGTGCCTCTGAATGGCAGAGCCACTAGTTCCCTGTGCCTCTGTCCAGCAGAGCCACTACAGTGATCCCCGGGGTACATGTCTGTCTCCCATCCACACGTCAAGGTTTCCCTTGAAGACTGCTAGTGAGGGGCCCTGCCTGATGTACATTGGAATCATGTTCCAAAGCATGGGGAGTGTCCGGGTCAGGAATCTATCCATCCAGCACGTCCTATTCATCGTTGCGGTTAGGTGTATATCCCTAGAGCATGTGGCTCTCAGGGGCCTCTGTTTAGGTGGAGCATATCCAGCAATACAGGGTTGGACATGGGCCTTGTAAGTCAATCAAAGATCACCTGTGAGTATACGGTATGCAACAGAGTACAGCTGGAGTTTCTTAGGTTGGGCTGCATAGGTCATCTGTTTGAGGTCAGTAATCCTCTTGGTGTGATACTGGTGGGGTCTTCCAAGCTGTTGCAATTGTTTTGTAAGGTATATCCCAAATGGGGTGTTGTATCCTTTAATGGGTCTAATAAGTCATGAGTAGAGAGTCACAATGGCCTCCTTTGATCTGGATGCAAACCCATTAGAGATTAGGGGGGCCATGTAGAAGGATATTCTAACCACCTTGTCATTATGGGTATCGAAGGAGAGATTGCTATCTACTGGGGTTCCCGGATCCCTTATTATGTTTTCTGTATGTAGGGGACTAGCACCTATGTGGTAGTTCATGGGTAATTAGTTATATCCCAAGGGGATGACTATGCAATTTTAGGCATTCAGCTTGACGCCATGATATTAACACCAGGTATCCATCTCAGTGCGACCCTTCCAGAGAGTGTCTGTAACAGCTGGGGAAACAATTATGTCCCCAGTTTGCAGTCACCTGCAAACCTTTTCAGCCAAAGCCCTCCTGTGCTTGTCTGTATGTCAGAGAAGTATATACCAAACATGAGGGGTCCTAAGACTGAGCCCTGGGGTACGCCACCTGTAACTGGTATACAGTG
This sequence comes from Protopterus annectens, assembly GCF_019279795.1. Taxonomy (NCBI): domain Eukaryota; kingdom Metazoa; phylum Chordata; order Ceratodontiformes; family Protopteridae; genus Protopterus; species Protopterus annectens. The sequence goes on from NC_056745.1 coordinate 858,510,922, forward strand.
GGACTTAGGGTATGCAACTTCCACTGTGTGGGTCCTGTCCGTGAGCCACTTTGCAAACCATCACATGACATAGGGGTTAATGTTCAGGCTGATGGGTATGTTGATAATAGCAGAAAGAGGAATGGTGCTGAAAGCCCTTGAGAGATCTAGGTAGGCTGTGTGGACCTCCTTATTCTCATCTAATGCCTTGGTAACTGTTTCTAAGAAGTCCACCAAATTTAGGAGGCATGGTCTGCCCTTAACAATGCCAAACTGGGAGGGGTCAAAGGTTTGGAGGTACCCAATGTCTCTGTGACTGAGGTCCATGATGTGTACCATAGCCTTGCAGACCAGGCTAGTCAGGCCTATAGGGAAATAGGTCCCATGGTCTGTTGTGGTGCCACCTTTGTGGAGTGGGATAACTGTTGCTGTGCGCCATTCAGGGGGCACTATGCCCGATGTGAGGATATTATTGAACATGGTCATAGGTGGGGAGACAGTACCTACTGCAGTTCATGTAAAACGCAGCCTGGGATGTTGTCCAGCCCCATGTATGCTGTGATATTGGCTTTAGAGTGTGCAGCTTTGAGAGGGAGGGGGGAAAGGTAGCACTGAACCTATCTGCCAGGATGTTGCCAATATCATTTGGTTCTGTAATGTTCATGCCTTTGTGCTGTAACTCAGAGCAGATCTGGTTGTTGACATCAAGATATGTGACATAGCTATAGAATGCTTTGTGGTTGTTGTTGGAATTAGTGGTGGTTTAATGTTCATAGCTAGCTTTGGAGGATCTTATAAGGGATCTCACCTTCTTACTGAGGCTGGCTAGGGAGCTCCTCCACGCATGGGATTGTACTCTCATTTGCAACAGTGTCTTCCTCCTGTAGTACAGTTTGTTTATGGTAGGGAACCACCAGATTGGTTTCCTTAATTAGAAGTATAGCGTCTGTTTTGTTTGGGATAGCACAAGCCATGCACTCATGTAAGTGCTTATAGAGTGCATTTGTGTAGGATTCAGCAGTTGTAACAGTATTGTCCATCTGCATGGGTGTCATGACGGTCACCACGTCTGTCTTAAGAAGCATGTAGTTGGCTTTGTAGACATATTATACTGTGGTTCTCTTATTGGGGGGTGGGGGCGGGATGTGGATATCAACAGTGTTCAGCTCATGGTCGGATCGGACCAGCGAGGAGTTGACTTCATGTGTGGAGCACCGGTCACTCATGTTGGTAATGCCTAGGTCTAGGATATTGTTGCCCCTGGTGGGTGTGTGGATATGTTGATTCAGGGCATTGGTGTTCATGAATTCCAAATAGCGTTGAGCTAATGTGTTGGTACACAAGTAGTTTTCCCAGTTAATGGTGGGGTAGATTCAGTGAGACTATGTGATGAGTGTGATGTGGTGCGAATGTTTACCTTCTCCACATGACTGTCAGGGTCAGGCTTGGTTGGAGGGAGTTTTACCTCCAGTTTGGCTAAATGAGTGCATCTCTCACAGGTTGTAGTGTTGAGTTGTAGGCGGAGAGGCTTGTCTGTGTACATGAGGCAATGTGTACATTGCCTCAATATGTCCAGATTCATCAGATAGACAGGTGAGAACACTGGCAGGTGACTCTTGGACATGCCTGAATATAGAACTACTTTCACATAGATAAGTGAGGGAAGTGAGTACAAGAGCTATTTTACACTAAGCAAGTGAGAAAAGTATGTACAAAACCTGTTTACCCTTACCTCTAGGTAATGAGGAAGATTGAGTGCTATTGTAATTATTAGCTTACATAGTGCTTACAAGTTCTGAAAAAGTGCTGCACATGAATAAGCAAACCAGATAGGGTCTTGGATAACATAAACACACGGCCCCCTCCCCCCAACAGGTACACAAGCATATATCCATGTACACCACAGGGCCCCTGTACCCACAACTATGCAGGTACAAGCTGCACTCAGGCTGCATGAGACCTGTCCACATCACAGGTTGTATCATACACATATGGCAAAACAAGATGCTCTCCACATACACATCATATAAAACATAGCTCCATGTCAGGTTGTGTACACACTGAATGGTGCACACCAACAGGTATCACAACTTACAAAGGGAGAGACACCACTGATAATGGGAAGTACTGCACTACTACCCTGCTGAGTCTGGTCTGGAAGGCCATGAACCTTGATCAATTAATTGATGTCAGCAGTACAGATGTAGATGACAGTAAGGTTGATGTCACACTGCATATCATAACCTTCCCAGGTCATAGGACATCATCATCCATACTGTGTACCACCTACACTCGGTATACTAGATGTACATTCCTATGTCACAGGAGTGTTTTGCAACAGGACAGCTGGCAGAACCAACACTACAGAAGGTGTCTGAATAATACATGCTCATCACACCAGTGGCAGCTACAGTATGTCAGGGTTAATGAATTTTATTCCCCCTCATTGTAGTCCATACCTCACAGACAAACAGAAGGCATCTGCCTATTGAAGTATGCGAATGACTATGACCTAAGAGCAATAGCTGACTCAGGAGTGTTGTGGACAACATACAGAAGGGGCTTTGTGGGTGAGGTGTATGTGACATATGGCCACAATCTAACAGCTACATATTGCATTGTCACCCCTATGTTAATAACCCTGTACCCATGAACTACCACCTAGGCTGCGGTCAACATAATGGACACTTGTGTGTAAGGGATGCAGCTGGGCAGTTGTCTTTCCTGTGATAGCTATGTCACCACACCTGTCAGGTAGTCATATGTAGCAACCCTAATAATGATAGGGTGCCATCCATGAATTTAGAGATCATTGTCCAGCCATACACAACACTCAAGTGACCCATATCAGATCACATATTTCCTTTATGGGGTATTGGCCATGTGCAGATGGCCTACACCAACCTTCCCATTCCCCATCTCCACTATGTAGCATGATGCATACCCTGAATATATCCATGTCCAACCCAGTGATGTTGGACATGCTACAAGTACTCATCCTGATCTTGAGCACATACTTCATGGACATCCACCTTTCACATGCTGGACAGATCCTTGTCCCATACACTTTACATAGTCCTGCCATACTATGCATTCCTGTCCGTCAAAGCTGCACATCGTTCCCCTCTCAGACTTTGTGTAATCACTGGATGGTAAATGTATCATTAACCCTGTAGATCAGTAATGTGGCACCACTCCAACTGGCCCCACAGTCCCACCTGTCGGCTACTGCCAGGTAACCTTTCATCCTAGATTCATACATGGCCCATGGCATATAGCCCACTAGTTGACTTTGACTGTACATGCCATAGTTGATGTCCATCCCTGCAAATACCATCTGGCTAGTCAGTGTCCCATGTGTATCACATGTGCAACACAGGTGATACATGACAGGATGTTGAATTGCTGTACAGTGCCATGTAGATGTATATATATCAGAACACATACATGTAAAACCTTATGTGAGCAAGTCTGCAGGGCCACATCATGTCTGTTAAGGCAATGTAAGTCCTTATATGTGATATATACACAGCATCAAGGTCAACTGCATTAATGTCGACACATCCAGCCATGTGCTGGTAGGTGGGAACACCAGTACAGGCATACAGACATACCCACATCAAGACAGCATCCACATGGAGTATGAGCCATGTAATCAGGTGACACATACACATATATGGTGATAATACCCAGTCAACATTGAGTGTCACATGCATGTGACACAAACATGTCAGTGTCATGTAGGTTTGCAAATACAACTATTTAAACTTAATAAATGCGATACACATGTATGTTCAATTGTAGCTCTGTATGTCTCTGTGAGTTACTGTGACCTGTCTCTATCATTATGTCTTTGAGGTATGCCATGTGCAAGGCTACCCCCTTTTACCCGCTTGGAGGATGAGGCCCTCATCCCATACCTACTCAACAATCACAATATCCTGCTCAGCCATGTGCCACAGGATGCACAGCAGCGGGATGCCCTGTGGATGGAAATTTGCAGGAGGGTTAATGATGTTGGTGGCCACAACCGCACATACCTGCAGGTGCGCAGACACTGTACAGACCTCATTAGATGGGCAAAACAGTGTGCAAATGCAATTGCCAGGGAACAAGGTTCAACAGGTGGTGGACCACCAACCCAGCTCCCACTCACATGTACCGAGGAGCTACTGGTCAACCTGGGGACACCTGCAGAACCACATCCACAAGCCTTAGCCAATATTGTGGAGGTGGGTGTCTCTCAACCACTGAGCCTGGAGTTGCCTGGTAAGTCAGTACTGCATCTATAACAACTATATTCCATATAGTTGCATGTGTCACTGTACAATATGTAATGTAACATCATAAGCAAGGCATGTATACACACATGCCACATACTATAGTATGCTACTCTGTGTATGCAAACATGTGCATACACCATAGTGTAGTCTAATGTAGTGGTGTGTATGTGTTATACACATTGCACCATGTAGCCATTATACAGGCGTGGATTATGCTCATACTGCTGTGTTACTCCTATTTAGGTACTTCTGGCATTCTGCAGTGACAGCAGCCCGTTTCAGGTGAGACTGTTATTATTTATCAGGAATCATAATGCACAAATCTATCTGCCATGTGGCCATTTACAACATGTACACATAATGTATGGTCCTGTCACAATATACAGGTCAGACCTGCAATGCATCACAATGACTACCCATGTGCAACACTTGCAAACTATGTGAATCATCTCACCGACATGAATCCTCACAAACTGTCATTGCCAGATGTGTGGACAGCTGTGCATAAAATGGTGGAGGTGCTGTTCACTTTAGGGACGTATTACAGATCAGAGCTACACATGTGGTGAATACAAACAGTATTACACACTGGGCTGGAGTATGGCCAGCCCACAGGGTTTACTGGTGTGGATCATAGCCCTGCTATGAATGTCACACAATGTGATGTGCTATCTTGACATGTCCATGACATCTAGTGGCCTGGCTGCAACACTGCCTACCTAACCTGAAACATATCCCACATAACACTCTTTATCTGCATAACCCTGTCGTCAGTGGAGCATATATGTTATATGGGACAACATAGACATGTGAAATAAATGCCTGTCACAATAATTTGGACAACACATGTACACACATGGCCATGGAGGATGGCCAGAGACATGGAGCAACACACATAGTAGACGTGATGTGCTTGTGTGTAAACCCTGTCGTAAAATGGCTACACATGGTCCAACTTTGGCCTTTGTATAATGGTCATATTGTAGATGTGGAACACTAGATATCCTACAGGCCTGTGCACATCTTGTGTAGGTGTAATATCAATCCACCACATAAGATGTGTTGAACATCTTGAGGGTGTCACGACATGACAGCAGTCACCTGTACAGTATCCACATCAGCCCACAGATACAGTATATTCCCTTTGCTGTTGTCAGAGATCAATGTCATACTTGCTCCTCGCACGTGTGTGTGTGTGTGTGTGTGTGTGTGTGTGTGTGTGTGTGTGTGTGTGTGTGTGTGTGTGTGTGTGTGCGGTATACAGATGTCATGTGGGACATGGTGTACTGACGTGTTTGCCATGTCTTGCCATAGTTGCCAGGCAGCAGCAATATGGTTGCAGATGTGCAGGGGTGTCATCTGTATACCCATCAATGACCTGTGCCACAACTTCCACATCATGGTTTACTGTGTATACACCTCAGTGACGTGGGTCACATTCCACAGTATATATATATATTGTATCTGCACACAGTCATGGCTATGAACTCTGTCTGTAACTCACACTGTATAGCACTAGAGACGTCTCATGATTCCCCGCAATGGCCATGCACATCAGCTAAATGTGCAGTATATCTGTAGGGCAGACAGACAACAATGCATTGGGACACCATTGCCACACTGTATATTTGACAGGACACCATTGTGTTAAACATGTATGCATGTCATTGCACACGTCAGCAGATCACATGTCATGCTACATGTAATTGTCAAGGTCATATGCCACACATCAGGCAGGTGTACTGTTAACCTGTGCTGGTCTGCATGGTGTAACACAGGGATGTATGCTAACTACTACTATGATTGTGTAATTTGCATGCCATCTGTTATGGCACATGCATGCTGTTGTGTGCAACCCAGGGATGTATGATAATTACCACTATTATTGTTTGCGCTGCATGCTGTCTGCCGTATCACATGCATGTTGCATGCCTTCTGTCATATCACATGTGTGTGTCTGTGTGTGTGTCTATTCTATAGATTGTAATGTATAGTTCTTGTCTTCCCTCACAGGTGATGTAGGTGCATTGCCCTCCTTCGGTACATCTGATGTTAGTGTCCCCACAGACTCTAGCAGTGATGATGAACATATGATTGAGTCACAGGCAGAGTTGTCAGGGGCTGAAACTGTGCCATTGGTTGCCATTCCATCTATATCCCCGCACACAGATCCCATGCCTGAATATACCCCATCACCAGTGGCCATAGAGGAAGGACAGTTGGCATGTGGTAGCTTGGAACAGGAAAGTGTGGGGGATATGGAAGGTGTGCCTGCACACCATGGTGTCAGCCAAATGACTGGAGGTGCCCCACACAGGAACATGGCCAGTGCTGCCCGTAGGAGGACCTCTGGCCAATATGCTCCTGCAAGACAGAGAGCAGCAGCTGGTGTCACCAGATGCATGTTTCAGGCTGTAATGGAGGCACAGGCACATGCTGAATGGCGCAACAGAGAAGATCAGGGGTTATAGAGGGCTGCTGTCCATTCTTTAAGCAACAACAGCCAGGCAATGGTAAATGCTCAACAGCAGATTGCTGAAGCTTTGGATAGACGTTTGGGTGACATGATTGGAGTCCTTGACCATTGCATGACAATCCGTGAGTGTGAGCTGTCTGTGTTGGAACATTTGGTAGGAGTAAGGAGTCAGGCACGTGGACGTAGGCCTGCTACATCCCCTGTGTCAGGTCTACGTGTACAAGCTACCTCACACGTCTGCTTCCATAGTGGCAGTAGCAGCAGTGCACCTGGTGCTGTGCTGTCCACACCATGACAAAGCAGGCCATGTGCACGTGGCCCAGGATGGTCCCAACAGGGACACGGTTCCAGTGGACAAGTGACATCAGACAGTACCCAATCTGCACCTCTGCCTGGTAGTGCCCGTGCAAGCACTGGCAGGCACAGGTCACATGTCTGTGGCCGGACACCGTGAACTGTAAAACCTCACCTGTACAGTCTGCAGCTCTCAATAATACCCCTGTGTAGGCCAGACACATGGCAGAACTGTGTGCATAGATACACGCACACAGGAAACATATGTAGGGCACCGCAACACACACATGCATAACATCCACACACGCCCAATTAGATCAAAGGCCCAAACCCAAATACACAATGTCATCCAATGCTGCAGCCTAGGCCTCTGGCAAACATTAACACTCTGTGCATATGATGATGCCTGTGCTGCATCCCTGACATCCACACCATTGGTGCAGGGACATGCTCATATGGTCTGATGCACAGGGTGAACAGACTTGGAAGATAAGTGTAGTTTACAATTGCTTGAGGACTGTTGACAGGCAGCAGATATACCATGTACTACAGGTGTACAATACTGTTAACAGTATGTGTCTTGTGTAACAACAGTAACTGCATGTTGGTCATGATGTTCTGCTGTCCTCCTTCAGGTCTAATTGCATGTGCCGGTGGATGTCAGTGTTTGCATTTATTGTCCCATATGTCAATGTGGACTACTCACAGGTATGTATGAATATACCAGCATGCACCATGTAGCTGCCACATACCAGTGAGAATGTCCCACATTACAAGCACGTCTTCCAATCCAAGAGCGTGATAGCTGTGTATTAAGCTACTGTGGCCACAGACGTGACATCCATAAAGGGTGACATCACAGGTACAGTTACATGCAGTGGTGAGGTAAGAGAGTGGTCTAGCTGATTACAAGGATAGAGGCCAGTGGGAAGTGTGATGCCTCATTGGGAATCAGTAATACACATTCCCATGACAGGATGCCAACACACAACTGCACCCACACACTCAAGTATTGACACACATGTATTCAGCGACACAGTAACACACCCACACACTCACAGATTCAATGACACAGTAACACACACTCGCACACAGTTGCTACTGGTGAGGTGAGGACCCCTGCCTATGTGCAAATCATCATTACAGTACTGTGCACCTACATGATGTGCCACAGAGAATACACATGTACAGGTAGTCAGTATGGCCTAAGATCAGGGACATCAACACGGATAGTAGAATGCATCACCTGGATGGGGGAGGGGTCTTATCTGTTCTGTATGGTAACATACATCCTCACCCCAGGGACCAGTCAGCCCTACATACACACACTGTGGCATTCAGTATTTAATACACCTATGTCACGCACATACAGATACCTCACATGTGTGAGATACATGCCCCTGCCTATGTCCTGCTTTTTACATTGCAGTCTGTACAGATGTGTACACTAGTGTACAACAGAGTGAGTAACAATTGAGATGTATTACCTACAATACGTGACATATATGGACACACATGCAACCACACATGCCAGTACTGTGAATCTCAGACCTGCCTAGCTCATGTTATGTATGACAGATGTACAGCAGTATTGCACAAGTTACAAACTGTACTGACGCTTCCTGTGGCAACAGTGCTGATATATGCACATGGGACGTCTTAACTATTAACAGGTGTCAAGTGATTTACCTTCGCTGTCACCCTGACCGCTGTCTAAGTTGTGTGTTATGTCCTTCAATTAACGAAACCATTGCTTACTGGTTACACAGGTTATTGTAGGACTGTTTGTGACACACCTGTGAGCTGTCCACAGCAAACATCCATCTGCAAAGATGCCCCATCACTTACTTATTTCCACACATCTGTCCATACCTGAGGTACATTTTTCTGTACATTCAGCATATCACCATATACAGTTGGCAATGTTGAGGCTGCATTACAACTGCATGATGTACTAGGATACATGTCACCTGCATACATCAGCAACTGCACACGCATGTTATCTGAATGCACAACACTACGTGTACAGGTGTGTAGGTCCTACAATCCTGACATTTGGGCATGTTTGTAGGCATTGCAATTGGTGGACATGTGTAATGACATACATGACACATGGACTATTGTATGATATGATGGGTGTAATGGGTGACCAGTACAGAGGGAATGTTACCTCTGTCAACATTGATATCACACCTTATGTACTGTTAGCATTCAGCAGCCATGGACCTACATTCCATGTGCATGTGTGTAATGGCTGTAGCCACCTGTTTGCACAAAAGACAACAACAGCTATGCTATTTACATCTATGTTGTGTGTGCGTGTGTGGCATGCACATACCCATGGCAGGTACATGTATGTTATATCCATACATGAGGGTGTGTACTGGTGTACAGCAACAGTCATCTGCTAATGGTGGAAAGTACCGAGGGCCCATGGTATGTGTACAGCTGACCTGGTCACAGACAGTGGTATCACTGCATTGCATAACACATGATGCAACTGTGTCAGTACATGTGTACTCCCTACAGTTGATGTAGAGCTTAGTGCAGTACACAGGGCAAGGGTCACATGGTGGTGTACTCTTCTATGTCATATAACATGTATGGATGCGTGTTGGTGGTCTGAGGGCATGGTGGTGTCTGAGGTTTACATCCTAGAATGTAGCATGTGACACTGTGTCCTGCACATGACTTATCTGTGATGCCTTTCATGGGGGGACCGGTCAGTATATGTTAGTGGCCTTTATGTATGTGGGTACACCACCTGGAGCTGTCCATACCTGTGTTATGGGCCACATGTCTGGTTCTGAGGTATTTGGTGGTAGTGCTAGGATCTGAGGTATATGGTGGTAGTGCTATTGTGCACTACAGAGCCATCAGCCAGGTGTTCCTCACTGCACAGATGTCAGTACTCCCCATTCTTGGATCTACAGAGACCAGCTGTGAATACGGATGTTACACATCTAGCACTGGTTAGCATAAGAAAACAATGCAGTTGTCCTGTAGGTGTATGGGAGTTAACCTGTGCTTAGCACATTTGCCTTGGAATGGCACTGTGTGGGTAGATGTGACTTGGGTAATATCCTCACTCCCTTGAATCATGGATGCATGTGATATGTGATAAAGGCCTGCCTACTGTCAGCCATGTCATCCCAGAATGACAGCAGATGTTGTGCAAAAGACCAGTGTCAAATATATGTAGAGCAGCATTCCTGCTAACAATGACAACTACTAGCACCAGAGCCCATTACAATGTGTTCTTTACATCTACCTGTAATAGCATGGCCACTGTGGCCTTCCATGTTTAGCATCAGAGTGCATCCCAGTCAGCCCTGTGCTACTAGGAGTATGAGCATGCCCAGTATATCCTTGTGTAGATGGACACATAGTAGTGCATTCCAACCAGCCCTGTGCTACTAAGTGTGTGAGCATGGCCCCTTTGCTACTAAGTGTATGAGCATGTCCAGTATATCCTTGTGTAGATGGACACATAGTGCATTCCAAACAGCCCTGTGCTACTAAGTGTGTGAGCATGCCCAGTGACACCTTGTGTCAGTTATGTGCCTCTGTGTATGGGCATGGCCATTGTAACCCTGTATAGTGGTAGTAGTTGTCCATTCCACAGATGGGCATACTCCCGGTCAGGATGGATTCCTACTTTAAACACACAGGTTCACAGGTATGTACATCTTAACTGCCAGCATCCCTGTTGATGTCCGCATTCCCAGAATGTCATAATAATAGCCTTGAAATGTGTAGTCTGTGTGGCGGAATTCGTACGTATGTAGTATTGTAATAGTAATCTGGAAATAGGCAGGTGTTCAGTTCCCGCCACTGGCGTGTGTGTGTGTGTGTGTATGTCTGTCCCCATTTGCCAGAGGACTGTAAATTGCTTTTAGACTGCCCACACTCCATACATTTCTTATACCCACCGTTAGCAAGGCCGATGATGTCACTCATCTACAAATACACCTCTGGGAGTGCTGTGTCCCAGTAATCTCGGTAGCGGGTTCTGTAACTGCGTAATGCTGTAGTGTAATAAAGTAGTTAGGTTGGTGTTCTAGTCCCACACTGTGTGTGTGTGTGTGTCTGTGTGTGTGTGTGTGTGTGTGTGTGTGTGTGTGTGTGTGTGTGTGTGTGTGTGTGTGTGTGTGTCCGTTTTCCTGAGGACTGAGTAATGCTTTTATACTGCTCACACTCCATACATTTCTTATACCCACCATTAGCAAGGCCGATGATATCACCCATCTACAAATACACCTCTTGGAGTGCTGTGTCCCAATAATCTCTGTAGCATGTTCTGTAACTGCATAATGCTGTAGTGTAATAAAGTAGTTAGATCAGTGTTCTAGTCCCACACTTGCTGTGTATGTGTGTGTGTCCCCATTTGCCTGAGGACTGAGTAATGCTTTTACACTGCTCACACTCCATACATTTCTTATACCCACTGTTAGCAAGGCCGATGATGTCACCCATCTACAAATACACCTCTGGGAGTGCTGTGTCCCAGTAATCTTGGTAGCATGTTCTGTAACTGCGTAATCCTGTAGTGTAATAAAGTAGTTAGGTCGGTGTTCTAGTCCCACATTTGCCGTGTGTGTGTGTGTCCCTGTTTGCCTGAGGACTGAGTAATGCTTTTATACTGCTCACACTCCATACATTTCTTATACCCACCGTTAGCAAGGCCGATGATGTCACCCATCTACAAATACACCTCTGGGAGAGCTGTGTCCCAGTAATCTCGGTAGCGCGTTCTGTAACTGAGTAATGCTGTAGTGTAATAAAGTAGTTAGGTCGGTGTTCTAGTCCCACACTTGCCGTTTGTGTGTGCGTGTGTCCCCATTTGCCTGAGGACTTAGTGATGCTTTTATACTGCTCACACTCCATACATTTCTTATACCCACAGTTAGCAAGGCTGATGATGTCACCCATCTACAAATACACCTCTGGGAGTGCTGCGTACCAGTACTCTCAGTAGCGCTTTCTGTAACTGAGTAATGCTGTAGTGTAGTAAAGTAGTTAGGTCGGTGTTCTAATCCCAGACATGCCAAGTGTGTGTGTGTTTCTGCCTGTGTGAAACAAGTACAGTGCTTTGTAGTATTCACCATAGCACGTGCCCTAAATGCGTGTTGCTGCAGTGTGATACGGTAGGGGTTTGTATATAGGACATGGCAAGTGTGTGTTTGTCTGTCAGAGCCTGTGTAGAGGTGGCCGTGATTCTCTTACCATCGGACATGTTTGGGAGCGGGTTTTGCAGTTTTCCTATATGGTATCCATATTATGACACATTGGCCACCTCACGAGGAGTTCAGCTGTCAGTCAGCCATGGCACTGTGTTTGCAAGCCATACCCATGCATCTGGCTAAAGGCCTGGTGAACTAAGTATGGAGCCCTACTAGTACCTGGTATATGTTATGCACCCATGTGCCATGCACATACAACCTTCCCTAGGATATCCCACTATGTTGCTAGTAACATGCACATTGAGGACAGATAGTAGGCATGGTGTGAATGCAGTGGCCTGCAGAGGACATGGCACCCTGTACAGTGGTACAATAGGCACATATATGCGGACATTGTGCCTTCACTATGTTCTACACTGAATACCTGCAACATATGTGGTGCCATCAAATGTGATCCACTAAGGCCAGACAATGCTGTACACATGTGCCCTGTAAGGATCCATGCCACTGATGCCACAGAATACCTGTATCATACTATCCATGCAGGTGCAGGGCCGACCTGCTCACTATAAGCAGGTTTTGCCACACCAGGCCAGTATTGGCATATCAGGGTATAAAAGGTTGTGTACACTACATGTGTCTGCCAAACCAGGTACATATGTACATGTCACTGTACAGTAATGTGGGACATGCACATCCGAGGCAATGTCCATGTGAAGGACTATCAAACACAGACATGGCATGCATTGCAAAGCTATGGCCCTACACATTGGTAACCAGGATATCAGGCCAGATAATGCAGTACCCATCTGTGTGGGACATTGCAGACACTACACCTCTGCACTGCACACCATTGTCGGTTGACGCGATGGCAAGGATTACCCCTCACCCAGCTTTGTACAGCCATTTTGCACAGCCAAACACTACACACCCATAGAGCACTGCATATCTGCATGCCAGTACTGGCACCCTGTGTCTGCATGTGGGTTATGATGCTCCCAACCACAGTCACTCCCAGTATAAACATCATTGGCATACCAACAGTTGTCAAGCACTTTCACATGCCCTAGCCCATAGACCCTCCAGATATCCCCTGTGGTCCATGTGGTCTTGTGCATTACTGCAGTGTGGCAAACTAAGTAGTTATGTAGTCTATTTGTGACCCTGGAAAAGGTGTCAATGTGTGTCCATTAGAGAGTATGATTGTGGTGACAATGGCATCTGTTCACGTGGACTGACATGTGTGCCACACCTAATGTATGTCTACTATATCTGTTGCAGATGGCACTCACTCACCTACACACATGTTCTTACAGCACAGCAACATGTCGCCTTTGTGGCACATGTAGTAATGTCATGCACATGTAATAGTAAAGAGTAGTCAGGGGTTTGCCCCTGTACTATTCGGCGTGTAGAAGATGATGCTTATGGTTAAGTCTCCAAGCCCTTCCCTGGTGTACATTGCCTGTCCAACCCACACACTCTCTAGTGGATGTGAAGGTGTACACCTGCACAGCAGCAGCATGTGTATTGTAAGAGATGGAAATGGTCAGGTGATGTCCTCTACACCTATTGCAGTCCTCCTCTAGCTGACTGCATGTGGTACAGCTGTGATGGTCCATCCACATGATAAACACAGTATACTATCTAGGTAAACATGGTCATGACAGTCGTTTTGAGTGGTACCTGGATGTGGTGTTCTGACACGGCATCACAGATGATATCTGGATGTACCTCAATCATTTTTCCAAAGTGGGAAATAGCCTAAAGACAGGAGGGTGATGTGCCACACATAGCTACAGCATGTATGTGTAGCTATGCTGCATTGAGACTACTGCCTGTTTAACATGTGTGTGGTAATGGCTATTCTGCATGTTATAATACAGACATGACAGTACTCTGTTCATGAGGGACCCCCATCTGTAGGGCCATCTGTGAACTGGTCAGTGTGTGCAACCATTTGTTTCCTGTGTTGCACACTGAACACACATCTGTGCACAGCAGAAGCATGCTGTGATGATTGCAGACAGTACATGATGATAGGGATGTGTTACTGCCATCACATCCCTGACTGGATATGTGTCACATGAGACAATGGTATGACTGACACTGTGTGGGATTCCCAGTGACAAGCCAATGATGGGCAACTGTTCATAGCTGCGGTCACATGCCTACTACACATTGTACAGTTGCCATGCGGTGTATATGCATGTGTTGTGCTCCCTCTGCAAATGTATACCATCTGTCGTGTTGGGTTGCTGGTGATATCTATGCATACTGTCGTAGGTAATTCTGTATGCTGTTGTCTATCACTAAGCCATATGTGGGTTTAAAACGCAACACCATAGGCTGAATGGGTTGGGAGGTCCCGGCAGAACCTTCTGTCCCAATTCAGCTGACCATGGCACTGGGCACTAGCACATCTGGGGCCCTGTCATAGACATCAACCTCTGTTGGCTCTGCACCACCTTCTGGTGGTACCACCACTGAGGATGGAGCATGTCCCCCTTGGGATCGGGACCAGACTGGTACATATCTGCTATTGTGCGGTCCTGGATGTGTTGTGTTGGTGGCTCTCTAAGGGGTTACGAAGCCAGATACACCAGTTCAAGGGTGGAGTGTCACATTTTTAGGGTGATGCTGCCCCTCCTGGATAGCACCCAGCACTGCATCCTTTGCAGCTTTGTAGGTGCAGTGGCAGTTGCCCATGGCTGGGGACCTCCATCCCACTGTTCCCATGGGCTTTTGAATGCCGAAGACCCATCCCCGTCCATTGTGTATCCCCCCCCACATGTTTCATATACCAACCCTGTATGCTGTCTTTTCTGTGCTCCTACCTATCCTCCAAGGCCATACCTACACTCCTTCCCCAACATCTGACCCTCACCTACAGACACATAAGGCCATTCAGCTCCTAGGACACCATCTGCCCTATACATAGCTGTCCATTACACACATGTGCCCACTGGACACATAAAACCCTTGTAATATGCATCATAACATACTACTGTTATCCTTACCCCTGTCCTTCAGGCACACAATCTTGGTATGCACATCACTCCTACATGGTCCAGGTACACGTGAGGAGGACGAACCCATTGTACACAAAACACTACCAGGTTATCCCATTTACCTTTATCATGATGTTGCACACAACACCTTGCAAGAGTACTGTTCACACATCATTTTTGGACAGGTACTGTTGTGTTAATATACATCACATGCACAGAGTGATGTATATGGCCAATATACAAATATTTGTGTGTATGACTGACTCATGTCTGTCTGAGGGAGTCTTGTGATCACATAGAGTAACACCACTACATAATACAGGCGTCGCTGATGTTTCCCGTTTCATTTGTTTGTAATGCTTTGTTGCCACATGGTTTGTTCCTGATACATCTCTATATATGTATGTACCTATATGCTGGACATAAACACTCACATGTACATCTACATGATGGGATACATACCTATACTGTTGAATGACTGTGCTGTATGATATGTTTGTGGTACTGTCCGTTGTCTGTATATCTGCCAAGGCGTATTGATAATACACATTACCTGTGTGCGCAGGGTCCTGGTTCCGACCCTTGCGAAGGACGTTTAGTTGGTTGCAGGGCAGAACAAGCCCATTGGATACGGAGGGAGCAAGGCACATTAAAGCAGTTGGGAGCGGGTGTGCATGGGTTTGCGCGATGTTAGGCACTGCTGACCTCTGGTTACAGCATCATATGGTCAGTTAATCTCTACATTGTTTAACCAGTGCAATACTCGCATACTGGTAGCAAAACACGCTTACACCCGCTCACTCCTGCACTTGCTAATGCACCGACATTGGTGCTTCCATCTGTCCCTCACACCCCTGGGTGTGAGTGAGGACCACAATATTACCTTGTGATGCCTATTACATTGGACTACATGACTACAGTATCGGGATTGGCTGTCCATTAGGCGATGGCATCGCGTTCGACTGTACAGAATCAGCGGCCTGTCCAGTGACACAATCATATTTGTGAGTACCTCATACAATGTGCTCCCACCTTGTGATGCCTATTAAATCAGAATACATGAATACAGTATCGGGAATGGCTGCCTATTAGGCGACGGCATGGTGTTCGACTGTACGGAATCAGCGGCCAGTCCGGTAAATCATTCATATTTGTGTGTTTGCCTTACAATCTGCTCCCACCTTGTGATGCCTATCACATCGGACTACATGACTACTGTCATAGCCTGACTTAGGCATAGGCCAACTAAGCGGCCACCTAGGGTGCTGCTTAAGTGGGGGCACTTTACCAGTATTTATTTGGTGTAGGTAGACCAGGTTGGGGGCACTGGGTGGTGTGGTGGGGGGTGCCCTTGTGCCCTCTGCCTAGGGCACCAGTTGACCTAAGGCCACTCCTGACTACAGTATCAGGAATGGCTGCCCATTAGGCGATGGCATGGCATTCGACTGTACGGAATCAGTAGCCTGTCCAGTGAATCATTCATATTTGTGTGTTCCTTTTACAATCTGCTCCCACCTTGTGATCCCTATCACATCAGACTACATGACTACTGTCATAGCCTGACTTAGGCATAGGCCAACTAAGCGGCCGCCTAGGGTGCTGCTTAAGTGGGGGCACTTTACCAGTATTTATTTGGTGTAGGTAGACCAGGTTGGGGGCACTGGGTGGTGTGGTGGGGGGTGCCCTTGTGCCCTCTGCCTAGGGCACCAGTTGACCTAAGGCCACTCCTGACTACAGTATCGGGAATGGCTGCCCATTAGGCGATGGCATGGCATTCGACTGTACGGAATCAGTAGCCTGTCCAGTGAATCATTCATATTTGTGTGTTCCTTTTACAATCTGCTCCCACCTTGTGATCCCTATCACATCGGACTACATGACTACAGTCATAGCCGGACTTAGGCATAGGACAAAAAAGCGTCCGCCTAGGGCGCCGCTTTAGTGGGGGCACTTTACCAGTATTTATTTGGTGTAGATAGACCAGGTTGGGGGCACTGGCTGGTGTGGTGGGGGGGGGTGCCGTTGTGCCCTCTGCCTAGGGCACCAGTTGACCTAAGGCTGCTCCTGACTACAGTATCGGGAATGGCTGCCCATTAGGCGATGGCATGGTGTTTGACTGTACGGAATCAGTGGCCTGTCCAGTGAATTAATCATATTTGTGTGTTCCGCATACAGTCTGTTCCCATCTGGCTGATAAATGGGAACCGAGACTCTGCAATAAAGACAAGTAGTTGGATTGTGGGAGCCACATCCGTCAGACATGTCATGCTACCGCATACCTATTATAGGTTTGCCACCTTTTCAATTGGCCAAGGTGGGACTATAGGGTTACCACCTGTCCCACTTTGCGAGGGACACTGCAAAAATAATCAAGACATAGCAAATGGTCCGATTACAGGACATTATTATAGTCTACATTTCATTAATAATTGCATAACACAGTTATTTTATATATGACATTTCTATATGTTATGTGAAGTAGCATAAGCAATTCAAATGCAACTAGATTAAGCTTTTATTTGTGCAAATAAGTATAATCCTGAATCCTGTACTATGCAAGGCTGTAGGTATGTTTTGTCCTGGAATGTCTGACATTTCTACAGAAAATGTCCCACTCTGGCCATTTGGAAAAGTGGCAACTCTATAGGACCTGTATGTAGAGACGTCAGACTTTGCAGGGCAACACACCCACAGCCAGTAGAAAGTGGAGTACTTCACTGTTTTGCCTAAATAAAAGGTTACTCTTGCATTATAGTTGCTTATACTGTTACCTATAACATTTAGGTGTTTCAGGTGAACATAATTGTTTTATGCAACTACTACAGACAATATAGGTAATCTTTGCCCTAAAATCATAGGACATTTGCCACAATTAGTTATTTTGCAGGACACAACTGCCCAAAGGGTAGTGTCCCTCGCAAAGGTGGACAGGTGGTAACCCCAACCCTATTATTCTATCAACTTTCTAAGGTAGTCGGCAGAACATGCGCTTTCTCTAACTATCAGACCTCTCATACAAATGGGGAAGAATCAACACTGAATCAGAGACACTGCATAATGACCTCAGGGACACATTTAGAAGGTTGGTGCTATTAAACTGACACATTAACGGACACAGAGCACATATGTATTCATACACATTGTCTGAGGTACATGCTGTTTATGACTCTTACATGTTGTCATTATCCATTACTTGTATTCTGCCACCTTTCCTCCTAATATCACTAGTTCTAGGAGGGTTTAGTTGGGACTGTGTTAGATTCTGATTCGTAATCACGGACATCCTTGGTAATCAGGGACAGTTCAATGATATGGTCCCTATGTGTTCCCCCAGTGGTTTACGGACTGTCCAGTAGATGTGCTCTTAAGGTTTGGGAGGTATGGGCGTCTGCTATACCCACATCAGAATATTACTTACACCCATGGGGTGGTCCTAATACATGTCTGCCAGCCAACACTTGCAAACCTAGCCCCATAATCGCATATCCATAGTTCCCCCACCTGCCACTACTCTACAGCACTCATCGTTACTGTGGGCGCAGGTAAACGCAGGTGGGATATGAACACACCCCTACACACTGCACACTCTCCCTGTGTCAGGACACATGTCGTACGTTGTGTCAACCTATGTGTTACCAGGCTTGCACAATCTACTGTTCCATGTACAGCTACATCCTGGTCGTAATTGTGTTACTCCCGTAGGTTGGAAGGACCAAATTTTTGGTGTCCCACAAGGGACGTCGCTGTCCATGTTTAAAGTGTAGACCTTGTAGATCTCTCCTACTGGTAGTTTCCTGCCAGTGGTCTGGGAAGCAGTGTTGTATTTACCTTTATTGCATGTCTGTATGTCTCACCGGCCTAGCTGGGGGGGTGGGAGGTAGACATTTGTTGAATGGACGTCCCACCAACATATGCCCGATCTAAACATATGTCACCCGTAACTGCGGTAACATAACCTAGGTATATACATGTGTATATTTACTGTAACATATATATATATCTATTTACATTAATATATACCGATATATCTGCATATGTATTCATGCATGTATATTCATATCTTGCTGTCATATATATATATATATGTATTTATATATATATATGTATATACATATATATGTATTTATATATATATATATATATATAAATACATATATATATATATAAATACATATATATATATATATATATATATTTGTGTGTGTGTGTGCATATATATATATATATATATATATATATATATATATATATATATATATATATATATATATATATATATATATATATATATATATATATATATATATATATATATGATTATATATATGTACAGTGTTTATATGCTTAACCAGCATACTAGTGCCTTATTCATTATAACACCGACACTTCACTACAGTTATCTTGTAATCGGTATGTAGCACGTTATACAGAGGACAGATGTCGCTATATGTTCATGTACGGATTACCGATGGTAATTGGAATGTGATAGTGTGATTTGACCCATCCCTCTTCTGCACAGCCTATTATTCCATCTACTATCAATGTTTGTATGGGCACATTCCTATTATTTATGTCAACAAATGGAATGCATGTGTTACAGTATTTGTACTTCAACATATATTGTTGTCTGCATGTGTGTATGCATATATTACGACCTAGCTGACCTCCACGGGGTGGTCCATTAGAACCGGCTCATCCAACCCTGGCATGCCTGGATCCATAAATGCATACCCATAGTTCCTCCACCCCATCCATGTTAAATTTATATGCATAACATCCATTATCCACTTGTTATCACAGCCATGACACACCTTTACACATTGCCCTCTCCAGAGCTTTTGGGGCCCTACACACATTTTGTCCCACCTCGTGTATTCACAGGGTCTCCTGCCATGTATATTTGCACATACATGCATTTTCTAGGATGATGGTTTCTGGCCATTTTCGCTTCCCAATTTGTGGAGGTCCCAGCATGGGACTACATTCAGTCTGTGTGTAAAGTAGAAGTAGCATTTCAACAATGTTACTCCCACTGGTAAAACCCTGCCTGTGGTGTGAGGAGCAGTGCTCTGCTCACTCCTGGGCAGCTTTTTATGACATACGCTGAAAGCACTATATAATACCAACATTGCTCTTGATTCCCTTCACATCCCTTGTGTATGCTTTATTGTTACAGCGTCCATTCTTTTTTTTATATATATATATATATATATATATATATATATATATATATATATATATATATATATATATGATTTGTCATGTATGTAGATATATATCTATACACATATATGTGTGTGTGTGTGTATATGTGTGTGTGTATGTATATATATATATATATATATATATATATATATATATATATATATATATATATATATGTATGTATATATATATAGATATACATTTATATATATATATATATATATATATATATACATGTGTGTATATATTACATCTGTACATACAAACATACATTTCCTATGCTGGGAGCTGCTTAAACCCGCGCAGGCGCACTCGCCTATGCTTACTGTGCGTTACATGCTTATTTGTGCCTTATTCATTATGACAATACCACTTTGATTGAATGGATCTGGTTAATAGTGCCATGCGATACACACGTTCGCCTTTACATGTTTAAATGTCAGCTTTACAGCAGAGCAACATTCATTCCACAAGGAAAATGATATGTGCTATTGTTGACCTTGAACCGTGAATGCCTATTCGTTAGGCGGATGCTCTTACCACTACACTATTGGTGCTCTGCTTCATTTATATGTATACCCATGGTTCATAGTTACCTGAACACACGATTCATCACTTCACTTACACAGCAGGCATCCATTTTCCTGTTGGGAAAACTGCACTACTACACATGCGCCATTCCCTATTCCCTACTGCTCTGGACCCGTGCCGCATGTTGACTCACTCTGAGGATATTCAGACCTCCAAAGCCTATAGTCCTGGCACATACGTGTGTTCCATTGTCAGAGTGTTCATATGATCACCCGGGTTTAGGCTTGTCCTACTGGGGACCGGGACTGCCCTGTACTTAGTTGAAAGTCAGACTTAGCAAGGGTTGATCGTTCATTTCACTTTTAGCGTCCTACCTGTGGTTGGGGATGCAGAGGTGTGCTCACCTATGGCCATCCTGATATATAACAGCACTAACTATTACAGGGATTTCCGCTGCTGTTTCCTTTCACATTCATTATGATTGCTATATTGTGACCATGTTCATTCTTCATAGATATATATATATATATATATATATATATATATATATATATATATGTGTGTGTGTGTGTGTGTGTGTGTGTATCTGTCTGTACATACACATGCAAATACACCTACATGCTCTTTCCCATACCGTTGAATCACCACCACTTACCGTCCATCGCGCATACACGCTTGCATACCCGCTTACGTCTAGTGTTGCCACCTTTTTATATGGCCAAAGTGGGGCATTTTCGGGACACACATCAGATTTTGCAGGCTGACACATACCCAGGGTCAGAACAAAGGTTAGAACTTTACTTATTTGCCTAAATGAAAGCTTATCCTTGTAGCAGTTTAGTTGCTTAATCTGTTTCTTGTAACTTTAAGTATTTTACATACAGAAATCACTGTTTTATGCAACTGTTCCATGAAATATGGGACATAAGTATGTCCTACAATCATAGAACATTTGCCATTGTATTATATTTGGTCTGGACACAAATGCCCAAAAAGGGACTGTCCCTCACAATGTGGGGCAGGTGGGAACCCTACTTAAGTCTGCTTTAAAGCGCCTTAAGCACCCTATATCTGACTGCCACTATGTGAATGTGTAAGGTATATATTCCCGATAATGCACGTGGGGAGACGTGCATCATGGTCAGGTGTTTAATCCCGGGTCATAGGTTCTGCAGGACCGGCTGGAGGCTGAGCAGTCTTGTGGACAACTACTGCTCATACAACTTGTGTCCAGATGTATACAGGACTGGACATTGTGTCGTGACACCAAGTCTAATGTTTAGAACAGATACTTATCCCATGAGGGATATCTAAAAATTGTGGGGACCGATGACCTTCTTTGCTTTACGGCTATAAGGTAGGGTTATACATGCAAGGGATACATAGTTTGCAATCCTGAGACTGCCTAGGGTGAGACTGCCTACTAGATATGGGTATGGGTCACTCTGTGCAGATATGGCTGTGCCTATCTAGCAGCCCGAGTATGGGTGATTTTGGTGGACGTTCAGGAAGGGGGTGGTGCTGTGAAGGAGATGAAGGGTATTCAAATATGTATCCGGGTGTGTTGGGGTTGAATGGCTCAGTTCAGGCCAGACCATTATGTGGGTATGTGCTGGTAACATTTCTGTACATGTGTATTGCAATTTTTAATGTTCACATGTTTGTGGGATTGTATTGCGGATATGTATATTTGTTCTTTGGTTATCTTCCTGATTCACCCACTGCTCCCTCGTAGACCTCCAGTTCACCTATTGTGCATCCAACCCAGTCTCTCCTTGGCGAATTAGTACATTACCCGTCACCCCACACCCCCATATTCCACAGACACCATTCATCCCTTCTCTAGTTGATGGCCCATGGCACAGTCAACAGAACACATTGCGTATACTACATATCTCTGGGACCAATATGGTTGTGAGGACTACCCTAGTATTTCTGATCATCCACATGCTGTACTTCATGCACATAGGTGCACGCAAATACTTATCTTTCATGACATGGTAGGTAGACCGGGTAATACCCGTTCATCTATGGGCCGTCCTGACAAGGATGACTTGGACCGCGAATGGGCAGATATTGGGCGAATGCTCTGACCATTGGTAGGGTTGCCACCTTTTCATATGACCTGGATGGGACATTTTCAGGACACACATCAGAGTTTACAGGCCAACACATACCCACGGACATTACAAAGGATAGTACTTTAGTTTTATGCCTACATATAAGCTTTTATTGTTGTAGCAGTGTAGTTGCTTATTCTGTTTCGTTTACTTGCTTATTCTGTTTCTTGTAACATTTAGGTATTTTATATACGGACATACGTATTACATAAAATATGGGACATAATTATGTCCTACTATTGCAGGACATTTCACATTTATAATGGTTTTGGTATGGACACACCTGCCTAGAGGGGGACTGTCCCTCACATTGTAGGACAGGTGGTAACCCTAACCATTGGGCTAGGCTTAGCAATTGGTGGCATGCTAACACGTGTTTCGCTTCCACTTGTTATAACTAGCGACACTACAATGGAATACGGGCACGGGGTTTTAAATATCATTTGTTCGAGGGACGGGGACTCAATATTCAGCTACATGCCTTTGTGTTTACTTCTTATTGTGGTGTTCACAAAAATGTCTTGTATGCTTTGCATGCATTTCACTATCCACAGACACTGACAGGAGTGATTACTATTAGAGGCAGGTTGCACTAGTCAGCATTCCAGGTTGCACGTATGCAGCCGACATGTTCACGCCTCCGTGCAGTGCTTGGACACGCCCCCTGCACTTGTACATGTTTCCTATGCATGTGGCCTTTACGGCAGCGTGCCTTCATTAATATGCATGTGGTGCTGCTGCGCCATCTCTACACTGCACGGTCGGCACAAGGCTAACGCCGTCCTTGCGCTGAGCTTCATGAATCCCAGGGAGGTGATTCTGTCACTCAAAACTTATAGGTTCATAGGTTCATAGGTAGGTACTAGGCTATCAGCCCAAGGGCCTAAGTAAGCCTAGCCAACAAAGTTCCCTGGCTTACGCCAACCCAAGAAAGTTAATTTCCTGTGCCACTGTCGAGCAGAGCCGTAGAAGTGATCCCCGGGGTGTATTTCCTATTTCCCATCCACTCATCAAGATTTTTCTTGAAGAGTGTTAATGAGGAACTTTGCTTGACATAGATGGGTAGCTTGTTCCAGAGTATTTTTTAGAAATGCTTGAATTAAAATGGCAAATTAAACTCAATGCCAGTGTCAGACCTGGTCTCAATGACAGGATCAGTATTATGGCACTTTTAAAATTAAAATCCCTGTACTTTATATGCGTTTATGGGCACTGCCTTGCAGTGGCGCATGTGTCTGTATTTTATAAACAGTGTCAACAGTTTTTATTAATGTTTTGTAATGTATCTTTAAAATTTCTTTGGGAGGATATGGTGTAAATAATTTGTGTGTTGGGGTGAGTTATTTAAGTGCTTTTCATTGTGTGGTTTTGTTATTCTGATGAAGTCGGAGTGTCTGACGAAAGCTCTTACTTTTATTAAAGGAGTGATTTTCATCATACACGGATCTGTGGTATTGCTGGCTGCCTGTTTCTTTTATGTTCTTCATAGCCAGTATCCAGAATCTCAAGGGCTAAATCCCAATTGTCAACACCGAGGGTGCACATACAGGTCAGGTAGGTCATGTGTTTCTTCATAACTTAAACTACATGATTGTATGGTTTGGACTTATTTCTCACATGCTACAAATAGTAGCAGGTATTCCTACCTACACAGATCATCTTTTTAAGGGACAGTAGTCTTTTGTCACTTTATTTGAAGGGGTCTTTTGGGTAAGTGTTTCATTTTTGTTGCTTTTGCGTACTTGGACATATTACTGAAGGAGTCATGGGGTAATAATTAATTTGTGTGGTAGGAAAGTGTTTTTGCATATATGGTCAGATTAATGAAGTGTCCACTGGGCAAAATAATTTATTTTGTGTCATTTTAGTGCTTGTGCATACTTAAACTACTGAAGCAGTTGCTGGGGAAATAATTCATTTGTATGTCAGGAAAGTACTTGTACACATACCTCTCAAGTGTACCTCATTACGAGGAACGTACCTCATTTGGGGTTTTAAAAACTTCATGTTCCTCGAAGTTCCTCAAAGTTCCACATTGAAAGAATCTGTCACACATTCAGTGTTAGGAATTTTTTAAGTGAGATCCATGGTAAATAGAAATTAATCATATTAATACTTTAAAGGATCTTCTTTATAAGTGAAATCAGCATATGTTAACCATCCTATGACCTTCCTATTTGAAGTTGTTAGCAAGCCATTAGTATGTGTTCCACATTTTGCCCATTTGTTCCACATTATGAAGGCGAGTGTTCCTCATTTTGGAGATGGAAGGTTGAGAGCTATGCTTGTACATACTTGGGCAAAATACTGAAGGAATGGCTGGGGGCAAGTTTGCAGATTGCAACTTCAATATCAAAAGAGAAACATCACTTTTTCCAATGGATATGCATACAGCTCAGATGTCAGACTATGAATTACAAACCCACCACATTAACATACTATGCTTTGCAACATTTCTCATTTGCATCTCATTATTTTAAGGCCTTTTGCATTACTGCAATGGCTTCTACGAATTTCACCTTTGCATAAGCATTAGGAATAACCCTATTGCATTTGCACAAGTGACAATGAGTACCAGCCTTAGAATGTCAGAGCTTGAGTATATGTCTTCTCTGTGGCATACACCTCTCCTTGTATGCAGCAAATACTGTTAATTTCCCAATGTTTCACATTCATGTCAAGGCATCACGGTTCAAATCTCTGGAGGGTGATGTCTGTATGAAAATAGGCATCCTTGATATTCACATTTTCATGGTGTAAGACCACAGAATGGAGAAATCATGAAACAGACAAAAAAGTTTTCCATTTTTTATTTTTTATTTTTTGGCTTCCTCATTTGCACATAGCTTGGCAATGTGCCTTGGAGACTGTCAGGACTCACTAGCAGTGAATGATGGCTAAAACTCAAATTTTAATTTGGGTTACTTTCAGTAGCACAAATGAGCCTGGTGCTGGTGCTCTTCCATCAACAGTCTGGACACTACTGTGTGAAGAAAATGTACCTTTCAGTTACCTTTCTCTGTGCTAAAAGGTGTAAAGTCAGTGAACTGGGAAAAACAGTTGACATATGACTTTGTCCTGCTCGATTCTCAGCTACAGCGTCTTCTGTGTGGAGACATGCATGAATGGGTGCACCTTCGTTGAAGGTTGTGCGTCAGAGCTGGCAACTCGGCACGTAAAAATCTACTGCCAATCATTAGCGGACTGGAGTTCCACTGTGGCGACCCCTAACCGGGAAAAGCCGAAAGACACAACAACAACTTTGGGCAGCCACGGTGGTGCAGCGGTTAGCATTGCCACCTCACAGCAAGAGGTTCTCTGGTTCAGTTCTCGGCTGGGGTGCCTTCTGTGTGGAGTCTGCTTGTCCTCTCTGTGGTCGCGTGTGTTTACTCCAGGTGCTCCGGTTTCCTTCCACATCCCAAAGACATGCAGTAGGTGGATTGGACACTCTAAATTGGCCCTAGGTGTGAGTGTGTGCATGTGTGTGCCTTCTGTGGAAGGTTGGGCACTGGGCTGGCAACTCGACACCATAAAACTCCACTGCTAATCATGAGCGGGCAGGTGATCCACTGTGGCGACCCCTAACTGGGAAAAGCCGAAAGAAGAAGAAGATAATACTGGGTTCAGACCTAGACTCATAGGTTCATAGGTTCATAGGTTCATACTAGGCTATCTGCCCGAGGGCATTTACAAGCCTAGCCCATAGTTTTGTGGCTTACGCCACCCCTTTAGTATGGGGAACTATACCCATTATTTTGCTGTGCCTCTGTTGAGCAGTGACACTGAGGTAATCCCTGGGGTATATCTGCGATCTCCCATCCATTGGTCAAGATTTCTCTTGAACAAGGCCAGCGAGGTGCTCTGCCTCACATATACCGATTTTATTCCACAGCATAGGGAGTCTTTGGGTGATGAATCTATCCTCCAGCACGTCCTATTAATAGCCGTGTCGAGGTTTAAGTCTCCCCTTGTGGCTCTGACGGATCTAGATTTTTGAGGTGAAGCATATTCATCAAATCTGGGTTTGACATGGCCTTGTATGTTAGGCAAAGGTCACCTCTGACTGAATAGAGCTGGAGTTCTTTCAGTCGGGCAGCATAGGACAGATGTTTGAGACCCTTTATCCTTTTGGTGAGGAACTTTGTGGCCTCTCCAGCTGCTGCAAGTGTCGGGTCAGATACATTCGAATGGGGCATTATACTCAATCATTGGTCTGATGAGTGATGAGTATAGGGAGACTATGACCTCCTTGATCTAGATGAGAATCCCTTCATGATAAGGTGGGCAATGTAGAAGGTCTTCCTAACTACTTTAGCTACATGGGTGTCGAATGACAGACTACTATCAACCTGGGTCCCCAGGTCCCTGATAACTTCTTCTGTGCTCAGTGGATTGCCACCTATTTGGTAGCTAGGGTAACCTTGTTTTTCCCAAGGGTATGACTATGCATTTTGGCATTTAACTTTAGACCATGGCTCTGGCACCAGTTATCCGCTTCTGTGAGACCCTTCTGAAGGATATCTGTGTCAGATGTGTTTTCTACTATGGCGCCCAGTTTGCAGTCATCTGCAAACTTTGTCAGCCATAACCCTCCTGTGTTTGCTTGTACTGAAAAGTAGATGCCAAACAAGAGTGGGCCCAGGACTGAGCCCTGTGGTACACCACTTGTGACAGGCTTTGAGTCTGACATGGCGCCAGCAACTCTGACCCTGTGGGTTCTGTCACTCAGCCAGTTTGCAACCCATCTTGTGATGTATGGGTTAACATTTAAGCTGATGAGTTTTTCAATGATACCCGAGTGGGGTATTGTATCGAAGGCCTTCGCCAGATCGAGGTAGGCTGTATGGACTGCCTTTCCCTCATCAATGGCTTTGGTGACTGTTTCAAAAGTCAACCAAGTTTAGAAGGCATGATCTGCCTTTGACAAAGCCAAACTGGGATGGATCCAAAGTCTGCAAATTCCTATGTCTTTATTTATGAGGTCCATTATGATCCTCTCCATGGCTTTGCAGATAAGGCTTGTCAAGCTAATGGGCGGTAATTTCCAGGGTCGGTGGAGGCACCGCCTTTGTGAAGTGGGACCACAGTTGCAGTGCGCCACTCCTGGATCCAGAGGTAAGACTATGATTAAACAGCTGTCCTAGCTGTGGGTTTAATTTGAGTTCGTAGCACACAGCCGGGACACCATCAGGTCCCATGGATGCTGTGTTTTTGCTTTGGGAGAGCAGTTCTCACTTGGGCGTTGGAGATGTTTGGGGCTGCAATCACTTGGTATAGATATCTCCTTTGGGGAGGGGGAGAAGTTTGCACTGAACCTGTCAGCCAGTATGTTGGCAATGTCTGTAGGATCAGTAATCTTCACATCATTTTGAACTAGTTCTGAGCATATCTGGGAGTTTCCTCCCAGATTTCTAACATAGCTAAAGAAGGCCTTATGATTGTCTTTTGAGTCTTTAGCTATTTTTCTCAAAATTTGCTTTGGATGATTTTATGAGAGCTCTTAGTTTTTACTTATAGTGATCAAGGGTGTCTTACCTTTTAAGGATTTTGCTCTATCTTGTAGTAGCTTCCTCCTTTGTTGTAGAGTTTGTTTATGGCTGGGGTCCACCAGACTGGACGCTTGCCTTTGGTACAAAGAGTCTTTGTTTTGCTTGGGATTGCCTTATCCATGCAGTCCTGCAGGTGCTGGTAGAAGGCATTTGTAAGTGATTCAGCGGCTTGAGTACTGTTTTCCGCCGGCTCGGGCCTTAAAGGAGACCACACTAGTCTTTAGAAGTGTGAAGTCGGCTTTCGAGAAGTTCTTTACTGTGGTCTTTTTATTTCAGGTGGGGTGGGATGAGGACCTCCAGCGAGATCAGTTTGTGATCTGATCTCACCAATGAGGGTATACTTCGTGTTGAACATTGTGCTCCCATGTTCGTGATGATGAGATCAAGTATGTTTTCTCCTCTTGTGGGGATGGTGACTAGTTGTTCCATGGCATTTGAGTTTATGAATTCCAGGAACTTTTGGGCTAGGGTGTTTGGGCTTGAGTAGTGTTCCCAGTCTATATTAGGGTAATTGAAGTCACCTAGTATGATGGTGTTTGGTGATACATTTATCCCTCTAGTGTTTTCAGGAAGGCCATGTGAGGTTCCTGAGTTTGTGAGGGTGGCCTGTAACATGCTACAATTTGCAGAGCAGTCTTGCCTATGGTTAATTGCACCTGGATGGTCTCCGATGCATCGCGTTGCCACCAGTCTTGAGGTGTGGGTGTCTTTGATGAATATGGATACCCCTCCTTTCTTGGTATTGTCTGGATTTTGGGGCCGGAACGCATGATAAGAGGTAAAACCTGATAGTGCTGGGGTGCTCTCAGGAGCCTTGAACCAGGTTTCTGTCACTGCACAGACATCGATGTTCTCCATACTGAGAAGGGCCTCGAGTGCGTGCATTTTGAGATTTAGACTTCTGGCATTGAGCAGCATTACCCTTAGTTTTTTCCTTTTTGTGTTCTAGGGTGGTAGGTTTAGAATTTGAGCCTTGCCTAAAAAGGCACTATGGGGTGGCAAGAGCCTTTGCCAATATCCGGAATCCCAGGGTGACAGGTGCAAGCCGTCCCTTGGCAGCGTGGCTTGTCCAGCATGTCATCCCAGGCAGACAGACATTGATCCCCTTTGAATGACACCAGAGTTTAAGCCAATTGTTAAAGCTGATCATCTTATCTCTGTATTGTGGCATCATTCTTGGTGAAGGTAGGATACTGCTCAAGGTCAGGGTCATACCTGCCTGGGCTACATAATCAGAGAGCTCCTCAATGTCTCTTTTCATGTAGTCCAAGGAGGTACGTCTCAGGTCGTTTACACCAGCGTGGACAATGACTGAGTCATATTTGTACCTGCTGTTGAGAGACCCGAGTGCTTGCATTATGTGGCGGATTCTAGCCCGACAGGCAGCTTACTGTGACCTTCTCCTTACTCAGTCTGGTGAGCGGGACGTCAGTGTGTCTGACTATGGAGTCACCAATGACTAGTGTGTCTGGCATTGTGTTTGGCCTTAAGGGCTGTGACTGTTTGACACTCTGACTGTGAGGTCTATGTGTTGCAGGTGTTGTGTTCTGAGGTGGTGGTTGTTTGGGTGTCTGCTTTGGTGGCCTCTGCTGTTTTGGTAGATTTTTGATCACAGCCGAGTATGTCTTTGTGTGTTTATGTGTATGATTTGAGGTTGTGATGGTACTATGTGAGACTGGGTCTATAGTGTGTGCGGTAACCTTCTCCTCCTGACTGGTCTTGCCAGTCCTATGTTGAGAGAGCTCAGCCTCCAGTTTGGCCGTATAGTTGCATCTCGCATGTATTTGTGTTTTGTGGGAGGAGGAGAGGGTTGTCTGTGTACATGAGGCAATTGTAACATTGCCTCAATATTCCCAGGTTCACCAGCTGAGCAGGAGAGGACACTAGCAACTGATCCCTCGACATGCTAGAAGGACTAGACAAAAACTTTAAAAGAGATTCAGGAGGATGTGGGTGAACGAGAAATGGGGTTTTGCCTTTTTGGGGTGCTATCTATAAGAGTACCGTATCAAGGTAATAAGTACTGTAGGAGCAAGTGCTAGGTTTAACAGATAGAGAAAAGTCTACTTGGAGTCAAGTAGAGATGATCTTTTTTAGGTATTAGAGAAAGTGCTAGTAACAGGGATGCTTAAAGGTAAGATTGAAAAGAATGCACTCTGCAGTGTGCACTAGAGAAGTTAGATATGAAAGTAGGTAACTTGAGTTTTACCTGTTTAAAAGTTAAGGTTTAGTGGAGAGTTACTATTTTTAAAACAGCAAGATGGACTGAAAGGGGTGGTTTCTTTTGTATTTTGGTACTATGAAATACTGTAGGATGGCCAATAAATTTAAATAATTGAAGGGGTGGGATTTCAAAAGTGATGGTTTTGTGATTACTCACTTAAGCCAGTGAAAGTAGAGAGAAATGAGATATATGGTCAGATTAACATAAGAGGCGGGCAACTAGAAAGACAGTGGTATTTAACAAGACAACTTAAATGGGTGGGAGGGAGGGAAAATATTCTGCCTGACTCAGAACAGAGAGAGCTGTGGTCTCTTTTGAAGTTTTAATATGCTGTTCAAACAGAATGCAAGCAAAACACAAGATAAAGAAAACAAACTACAGTATTCAAAATATAGAAAGGCAATACAGAAATACAAAAAATAACAGCAAACTAACCTTTCCTTCACAGCAAAGTGATGCTTTTACTGATAGAGTCAGATTAAGCAGTTACAATTCCTTTTATTATAAATTGAACAGCCTATCTCTGTGTGGTGAGTGCAAAATATATTACCTATGATCAATGTGAATTGCTTTTACAAATGCCTATCTCTGTGGCATAAGATGTAAAGGCAGTGAGTTGGGAAAAACAGCAGAGATAATGCTGGGTTCAAATACAGACTATAAATACTTTTACTGACAGAGTCAGATATTAAGTATTGTGGCAGATTTTTTATTATGAATTGAACAGCCTAACTCCACGATGAATACTAACTACATTACCTATAGTCATTGTGAATTGCTGTTACAAATGTTTTACTGCTGGAAAATCAACTATTCTTATTATTAATAATATCATTTGATATGCATGATGTAAAATACGACTTTTTTCTAAAATGTAAGAAAAGAAAATCAGTAATATAATGAATGGAAATATTTATAATATATTCTGGATTACTCATCCATATCTCCCAAGCATTAATCATGACAGTAGTATATTTCCTTTAAAGCTATGTCATTGTTACTTGTATATGCTGTGTCAAAAATAATCATGTGTAATCTCCTGTGTATTCCTTTTCTGTACAACTGGCATTACCCAAAGGCCTGAGATGTGTAACAGAAATGCAAGTATTCATGTGACAAGAAAATACTGAAAGAATGAATGCGTCAGGTTAATGCCATAAATACTCTATTCATTGCTAGATGTACCCTTTAACTAGATTTTTTCATTTTTTTATTTCTGTATTTGCACACTGATTGGTGGTATGCAACAATGGTACATGTTTTAAGGCAAAAAAAATCACAAATTTAATTCGGGGTGCCTTCAGTACTGTAAATAAGTCTGGTAGAAGTGCATTGCCATCAGAAATAAATCCACTAAACCTACACCACCAATATCCACACATAGAAACACAAAAGCATTTACGGAGGCTCACAATAATAATCTGCTCAAGCAACAGAGACCTCCAAAGCAGAAATGCAAGCAACCTCCCCCCACCAACACAACCCAAATGACACATAGCCCACAGACTCAGTGTGCCACTCAACCACAGCCCATAAGGCAAAACAACGTACCCAACACACTAGTCATAGGTTACTCTATAGGCAGGCACACTGATGTCCCACTCGCCAGGCTAAACAAGGAGAAGGTTACTGTCAGCTGCCTGTTGGGTGCATCCGTCACATAACCCACACACTCATGTCACTCCACAACAAGTAAAAATATGACTCTGTGATTGTCCATGTTGATGTGAATGAGACATACCTCCCTGGACTACAAGAAAAGAGACATGGAAGAGGTCTCTGATCTTGTAGCCCAGGCAGGTATGACCCTAGTCCTGAGTAGCATCCTGCCATCACCCAGAATGATACCACAGTACAAGGACAAAATGATTGACTTCATCAATTGGCTAAGCTTCTAGTGTCATTCTAAGGGGATCCAGTATCTGTCTGCCTGGAACAACATGGTTGACAGACCATGATGCTTTGCCAGAGATGGTCTGCACCTGTCACCCCTGGGATTCCAGATACTGGCAAAGGCTCTTGCTGCCCCTATAGTGCCTTTTTTAGGCAAGGTTCAAATGACAAATTCACCACTGTAACAGGAACAGGCAAGCAAAAACTGAGGGTAATCCTACTCAATGCTAGAAGTCTAAATCTCAAAATTCACTCACTCGAGGCACTCCTTAAAATGGAGAATATCGATATCTGTGCAGTGACTGAGACCTGTGTTCAAGGCTCCAGAGAGCACCCCTGCAATACCAGGCTATAACTCATGTCACACTTTTTGGCCATCTAACCTGGACTGGAACACCAAAGGCGGAGGTGTGTCCATATTCTTAAGGATATCCACACCTCCAGGCTAGTGGCTCAGCATAATGTATCCGAGGTTATCCAAGTGCAACTAACTTTGGGAAATACTGCAGTCCAAGTTGTAGCTTGCTGCCGATCCCCCACCATGCCCCAGGATTCCCACTCCTCTTTTCGTAATATACTGGAAAATATAAGGGTTCAACCAAACACCCTAATATTGGACGATTTCAACTACCCCACCTTTAACTGGGAAAACTACTCATGTACCAGCCCCTTCGCTCAGCGCTTCCTGGAATTCATAAATTCCAATGCCTTGGATCAACTTATTCACACCCCACCAGGGGCAACAATATCCTAGTCATTACCAACATGAGTGACCGGTGTTTCACACCTGAAGTCAACTCCTCATTGGTCAGATCCGACCATAAGCTAATCACCCTAGATATCCACATCCCGCCCCACCCCCCCAGTAAGGAAACCATGGTAAAAAATTTCTCCAAAGGCAACTTCATGCTTTTAAGACAGAAGTGGTGAACTTCAATACACACATGCAGCTGTACAATACAGTTACGACTGCTGAATCCTACACAAATGCATTCTATAAGCACTTACACAAGTGCATGGATCATGCTATCTCAAACCGAACTAAGATGCTATACTCCTAATTAAGGAAGCCAATCTGGTGGTCCCCTGCCATAAACAAACTCTACAACAGAAGGAAGAAACTGTTGCAAAAGAGAGTAAAATACCATGAGTGGAGGAGCTCCCTGGTCAGACTCAGTAAGAAGCTGAGATCCCTTATAAGATCCTCCAAAGCTAGCTACAAAACCAAGATTGCCACTGATTCTAAGGACAACCACAAAGCATTCTATAGTTATGTCAAGAATCTCAATGGCAACACCCAGATCTAATCTGAGTTACAGCACAATGGCATAAAAATTACAGAACCAACTGATATTGCCAACATCCTGGTAGATAGGTTCAGTGCTAACTTTACTCCCCTCTCACCCCCTAAAGCTCCCCATATCTATACAGGAGGAATGCAGAGTTCCTGTAATCACAACTACACAGGTAAAAGCAACACTCTCTAAAGCCAAAAACACAGCATCCATGGGATCGGACAACATCCCAGGCTGTGTTTTACATGAACTTCAGAACGAACTGGCTCCCCACCTAAGCACCATGTTCAGTCATAGCCTTACATCAGGCTTTGTGTCACTGAATGGCACACAGCAACAGTTATCCCACTCCACAAAGGGGGAGCCAACACTGATCCTGGGAACTATCGCCCTATTAGCCTGACTAGCCTGGTCTGCAAGGCCATGGAATGTATCATCATGAAATTCATAAACAAAGACATTGGTAACTTCCAAACTCTGGACCCCACCCAGTTTGGGTTTGTGAAAGGCAGATCATGCCTCCTGAACCTGGTCGACTTCTTTGAGGCAGTCACCAAAGCCATAGACGAAGATAAGGTGATTCACACAGCCTATCTTGACCTCGTCAAGGCTTTCGACACCATACCCCATTCTGGAATTATAGCTAAACTCACTAAACTAGGTATAAATCCCTACATCACAATATGAGTTGCCAACTGGCTCTCTGGCAGAACCCATACCGTAAAAGTTGAGACTCTAAATCTGACTTCAAACCAGTGACAAGTGGAGTACCACAGGGTTCAGTCCTGGGACCTCTCCTGTTTGGTATCTACTTCTCTGAAGTACAGGCTAACAGAGAAGGCCTCTGGCTAATGAAGTTCACAGATGACTGCAAGCTAGGAGCTATAGTCAAGTCCCCAAATGATGTGGACATCCTACAGAAGGGCCTCACTGAGACAGATGCCTGGTGTCAGAGCCATGGCCTCAAGCTCAGTGCCACAAAGTGCATTGTTATCCCTTTTGGTAAAAACTCTGTACCCATGAACTACCACATAGGTGGCAGTTGTCTTAATGCCGAATATGTGTGATAAGAGAGCTTGGGACCCAGGTGGACAGTAGTCTCTCCTTTGATAATCACATTGCCACAGTAGTCAGGAAATCATTCTACATGGCACACCTCATCACAAAAGGGTTCTCATCAAGGAAAAAAGAGGTCATTGTTCCCCTCTACTCGACACTCATTAGACCCATTATAGAGTACAACGCCCCTTTTGGAATGTTCCTCACAAAACATCTGCAGCAGCTGGAAAGGCCACAGAAGTACCTCACAAAGAGGATTACTGGCCTCAAACAGATGCCCTACACTGACCATCTCAAAAAAGTCCAGCATTACTCTGTAGCATATCGCCTACTCCAAGGTGATCTCTGCCTAACATATAAAGCTATGTCAAACCCAGAGCTGTTGGACATGCTCCACTTAAAGAAATCCCAATCCCTCTGAGCTACACACTCTAGGTACCTAAACCTTGTCACCACAATAAACAGAACATGTTGGAGGGATAGATTCCTGTCCCAGAGACTTCTCATACTCTGGAACAAACTACCTATCTGTATCAAACAAAGCTCCTCATTAACACTCTTCAAGAAAAATCTTGATGATTGGATGGGAAATAGGAAATCTGCCCTGGGGATAACCTCTGTGGCTCTGCTTGACAAGAGCACAGGAAAATAATTTTCTCGGGTGGCGAAAGCCAGGGTACCTTTTTAGCTAGGCTTATATACGTTCTAGGGCCAATAGCCTAGTACCTACCTATGAACCTATGAACCTATGAAAGCTTCTCCAAGTTATTTAAGGTCTCTAAGTATCAAGCTTTTTTTGGAGTGCTGGGTCCTTCCTTATTATGTTCACGATGCAAGTGGAGTTAGTTGATTTCAAATAAATCAATAGGAAGATCATGCAGTTTAGATGCTTTATTTAAGCAAAAAAGACATATCTAGGCAGATGAGTGTTACTTCTCTTATTGTGTGGGTTTCTCATGGGTGTCATGACCCAACGCTAAAGTGCACAACCTGTATCCCCCACTAGATGCCCTTGTGGAATGTCATCCTTAGCAAACCTTTTATACAGGCCACAGGTGAGCCATATGTGAAGAATGTGAAAACTTCCAGGGTTACCTGCACACATACAGTATGTGATCAGTTGGACATTACAGACCACCTGACAATTTACAGAGTGGCATTCTTTCCTTTTGATCTACCTCCTTCCCTGTTCACATGGGGGGGTGCTTTTATTTTGATGTGTGTGCAGTCTATGGCCCCAGAACATCAGGGAAATGTTATGGCATAGAAGTTTTGCACGGTTGTAGCTCTCACCTCTGGAGTACATGGAACCCAGATGCTACTATATGCAATGCTACACATGCCTTGCAGGGCTCTACAACTTCTGTATCATAGAGCCCATGATAAGTCAAATGGGATTTGAACACTGTTCTCACTGTAGGCTAAGAGTGGCAGCAGCAGCAGCACTTTGTATTAAAGCCTGTTGCACATACAGGTTAATAACGGCAGCAGCAACCCCTAGCATTTTCTTCTAAGTGTTATTTGTTTGAGGTTATATTCCAAAGAGTATTGGAATTAAATCCAAGAGTGAGTGAGTGTGACATGTACATAAGAAGTGCTATTTGTTTGAGGTTATATTCCAAAGAGTATTGGAATTAAATCCAAGAGTGAGTGAGTGTGACATGTGCATAAGCATTTTATTCACTCCTGAATCATTCTGCCATGTTGACTTGCTTAATTAGCATGTATTTCACCAACGTATGCCTTCATTAACATATTCTTCTGCTTACCCTGGCCGGGGTTTGTAGAACTGTTTAAGGAATACAAAACAGTGTGTCTGCAACTGCATGAAACAAGCACTTAGTGCAAAGTGTAGTCATTCATGACCCTGGCTATAAATAGCAACTTGGTAATAGAGTGGGTACAAAATAGTAACTAAAATAAAATGCTTAATGTGTTGAAGCATTTAATTGAGTGTTTTCTGGACTATAGAGATAGGCTATTGATTTTTTGGATATGAAGGAAAATGGGGGACTTATGTAGAATAGCTACTTCAGTGGTCAGAATCACTTCTGATTATGGTAACATCATGATCCTAAAATATAGAGCCATGGTCCTATGTATAAAAAGGCTAAAGGAGCTGGAGTGCCATGTCATTTAAGATGTTCAGCCACATTAGTCATCAGCTATAATTGCCAAATG
Organism: Protopterus annectens; assembly: GCF_019279795.1. Taxonomy (NCBI): domain Eukaryota; kingdom Metazoa; phylum Chordata; order Ceratodontiformes; family Protopteridae; genus Protopterus; species Protopterus annectens. Next base: position 858,548,205 of record NC_056745.1, read on the forward strand.
ACTTCATCTGACACCTGATGAGGCTGTCACATATTCATCAGCACTTTTACTATTTATAATGCTGGGGTAGCATACAGAAACTGGTCTCATGAAATGGAAGTTGAATATTTGCAGAAAGTAAGTGCTGCAACCCTCTGTTGACCTATAATCTACTTCCAGAGAAGAGGTTTATGTTAATATCTATTTAAAAATAGTTATACTTCCCTCACCTACAAAGGGAAAAGTCAGGCAGGTTCTGTTTCAGCCTACAGTGATGACATCCAATAAAATTCATTCCTGTTTTGAAGCAGTACAAAAAAGATGGATCCGATTTTGTTACACCAGACTCTACACCCAATCTGGAGCAGGTAGATCATTCACAGGACAGGACTACAGCACTTCAACTGGTTGCTGCTAGAGAATGTCTACAAACTTGAGAAGAGTCTGTGGAAAAGCTTATATTGCTGTTTCTTGAATTTGCCATGCTGCATGAGTGTTGACTTGTTATCTGTACTTCATAGCCTCATGGGTAGTCTTTAGATTAACACTTTAGGTTACCAGGAATGAATAAGTATCTGTTATATGTGGAACAATGTTTCTTAAAAGTAATGTGTGAGGAGATGGCATTTTTTATCGTAACTTGAACTAGAACTCCTTGCACTTGCTATCAGGTATTAACGTACAATTCATCTTTACTTTTCTTTTTCCTGCTTATGGGGTTGGTTTTTTGTATTATTATCACTGGAAATGGCTTTTTCTTTATATTATGGGAGAATTTATAAACATGACTGATTGTGTTTACTCAAATTGTTTGATAGACAAATATAAGTTGGGGTGTCTTTTTTCTCCCACACTTTGTCTAGTATAGTAGGCATCTTTGCTCAAAGGTTGTATTATACACACACACATACACACACACACACACACACACACACACACACACACATATATATATATATATATATATATATATATATATATATATATATATATAGTTTGATCTTAACTACAATATTTATTTTGCTGGTGAGAGTATGTACTGGGATAACCTAGGGGGGTATCATGGTTGACCTTGGTGGATAACTTCTTTCAGCTAATTAGCCACGGATGTCTGTTACTATTCTCTAGAGGTCTTATCTGGATACACAGGTGCAGTAGCATTCAAGCACTGATGGTGTTTTTCCAGAAGTTTGTTAAAAGTTCTTACATTAGTGTTTACTTGATAGTTTATGTTGAGTAAGAGAGTCATTTTGAAAAAAATATATATTCCAGGTATTGGATAACCATCTAATCATTCTTCTGCCCTCTCCCAGAGTAGCTTGTTGTCTGAAGTCATTTCTCAGAATTTCAAGGGTTTATCCACATTCATTAAGCAGAGAAAATACACAGATATTGCACTGAGTATGAAGGTTAATGTAGCTGTTTTTACAAGAAACAAAGTTAAGAAAAGCAAATGTTGTGTACCTTTACAAGAGGTGACATCACTGGTGAATTTACAGTTTTATGTCATTTGATAAGATATGAGTATCCTTGCACATTAAAATCTGAGGTGGCATAAAACCTCTCAACTAGTTGATAGCCATAGTATATGGGTGATGTTTAAAGCTATGAGGAAGCATTATATTTGGATTGCTTTTATAGCCCAATTGAAGATGATAGTACATAGCTTCATTGATTCATGGATGCTCTTGGTAGGGTAAGTGTCCTAGGCATTCCCTTATTAATTGGAGGTATTTTAACACAGTTTTGGATCCCACAACAGGCAGATCTCTCCCAATTAAAGGTAAGATGCCTTGGTCTACTAATCTGTTCTAGGAGATGCTTAGTGATTTAGGAGTGGTGGTGTGAATACATGGTGAGAACTGAGTTCTAAATGTAAGGATTTTTCATCTCTTGCACAATGCAGGAAATCTGGGGTATCAACAGCTACACTTCTGAGGCTATTAGCCTCACTGTGGTCATTATCTAGAAATCACCTATATTACTGTTGACCTATTTATCATCTCCTCCCAATGTGCTTATGGCAGTGCATGTGAACATTGCTGGGTCAGACCATAACTATCTTCTGCTTGACTTATGGTATATTGAATTGACTGGTTCAGAGCCTCCCTGCAGAATGGATGTGTTACTGGTTAAATATGACTTTAAAAAAAGAAACTTTGGCATCAGATATTGCAGAGAATTGGAAGAGTGTACAATCCCAGCGAAAATAATTATGTAAAAGGGGAGAAATTTCAAGACATTTATTAAACGTGTGATTAGGATTCAATACTGACCCTTAATATAAATCAACTAAATAGACAATTTTTTTCTCAGTTGCAAGCTTGCATTAAGGACTTAGAAAGTGAATATGAAAGGGCAAGTAGACCAGCAAAAATGATCAGCTCACAAACCATGCAATGTTAAAAAGAATATAAGGCTTTTTTGGTATGAGAATATACATACAAGGTGGGAAAAATGGAGAACATTGTTCTAGAAAAAAGGAATTAATTCCCAAAACTTTTAGGATACAAATTTAAGAACAAGAAGAGAGGTGTCTGCATTCCCACCGTTAAGATTTCCAAGGCACCATTCATGGCAGTGCTATTATGTTTATTGGTACCCCTTATAATTACTGACAAACAGAATACATGAATAAGTACAGAATGAAGATGCCATGTTTAATAGCCTCCAGTAGCAGCTCATGCTATTGGACTGCAGGACTGCAGCCCCCCCCCAGCTATGCAATGAAGATAGCTGCTAGTCCTGGAACTGTGCATGTGTGATCGGCGAGTTCCTATCTGGACAGCTGTTTAATCTGTCCAGATTGGAACTGTGCATGCGTGCTCATCAGGACTGCCAATTTACCAGTGTGGATTACAAAGAGAGGCATCTGTACACCAATGCCCAGAGGTCTATGCGTTTTTTAACTGCATAGACTGGAAAGAGATCAGACTGCAACATCTGCAGTTATGTACGTGAGAAATCGGACTGCAATGTCTTCTGACTGGCTCCCCGAAAGGAAGGGAAAGGGGATTTGTATTTGTCGATCCAGTTGCAGCAGGGAAAGGATGCTACAAGAACAGAATATACAGGTAGTGTTTGTGTGTGTGTGTGTGTGTGTGTGTGTGTGTGTGTGTGTGTGTGTGTGTGTGTGTGTGTGTGTAATACCCCAGTTAATTATACCTGGTGGCTAGAGTTACTCAAGCTCAAACCCTGTACCTTGGGTACAGGTAGCAAGAGCCTGAATTCCCTACCCACCACCACTTGTGAAAACTGTTGAGATTTTTGCCTCATATTTTTGTTCTGTTCCCCATTATTGCCTTTGTCCAGGTTTTTTGTGCTAAGAGGTTGAGAGCTATGGTGAGAACTGAACTCAGTGAATATGTTTGAGGGCTGTATTCACCCATTATTGGCTTTGTACAGGTGTTTTGTGCTAAGAGGGTGAGAGCTATGGTGAGAACTGAATTCACTAAATGATAGCCATTTAAGTTTCAGTCTTCCCATCTTTCAAGAAATAGCTGATTTTGGCATAGTGCTATGTTGCTCTGACTGTAGTGCACAGAGTCCAGGGTTCAAGACTTAGCAGTAAAATGCATGGTGGTAACACAATGTTTTATTCTAGCAACTTTCCAAGATTATACAAGCAATGTTTAAAATGTATCCCTGGTTTTTGGGCTTTTGTCCCCCCCCCCAATAAATTTAGTCTTTTTCCAGATTTCTTGTGCTGCAAAGTTGAGATATGCAGTTGAGTGTTAAGTGCATTTTACAAGGAGGTGAGAACTTCAGGGGAAGATAAGTTTAGTGTTGCTTAAGCTGAGTCTGCTTGTATTGTTAATAGCATAACAGGTTGAATACTTGAATTTGATGCAGAAAGCTGTGAGTTCTACTCCCACAGTATTTAGATGCATTGCTGATATTGTACTGTGTTATACTTTTAAAGGGAATAGATGCTGCAGTCCTGAGAATGTCCTCTTTGGTGGAGATACCTAGTAATTATGAACCTGTTATCAGTTTGCCATCCATTCCCTATTGCAGTAGTACTGGCTTATCATTGTTTTAATGTAACATAGGCAATTTATTCCTCTAGGGCAACATTTACTTTTTGTAAATGAAACAATGAACTATAAAGTTGTTTGCTAGCAGCAACCTCTTCATTAGTTACAGATCTCTTTAATGTGGAATTATTTAGATGACTTATACTTTTGCAGAGATTATGCATATTTACTGATACTGATGGACTGTAGAAGTTTGAGTAGACATTTATGATGGAAATGTTCTGAACTGGGCTGTTTTGTCATTATTGATGCATGCATTTTGTTTCATTGTTTACTGCAAAAATGTTCAAAACAATCAATTTAAAATGCCCTCTAACAACTGCACTGTATTATACAAGGAATATAATTTAATACAATCAGGAAGGTGTTTATTGATTATCTGATCAGCTCAGGTATGCCCTCCCGCAGTACTTGGTTGGATGTGTTTGATTAGGAATCAGTTAAATCAACTGTCTACAAGCATAACATTTTTTTGTTACTGAATATTTTCATTGATTCAGTCTGAATGCTAATGAAAGTGATGAAGCCAGACTGAAGCAATCACTTCTCTTAGATCTTCGGTTTTTTTTTTGGGGGGGGGGGTTAGTTATTGTCCACACCTAGGGAGCTAAGTCCATCATGTAGGATTTCTGCCGCACAATTCTCCCAGCTGAACTATAGCTCTCAACTGTCCAGATTTTTGCAGAATGAAGAGATTTTTGCTTATTTTTGGTTTGTTCCTCATAAAATTTGTGGTTTTCTGGCAGATCATTTAGGAATGAAGTCACTTAATAATGACAGACATTGAGTTTCAGACTCTATACCCTTCAGAAAAATGCATGCTAAAGCAAGAAGTGTTATTCTATCAACTGTCTAAGTTTATACAAGAGCAGTTTTTAGTACTGTCTGTTTGTTCCTCCAATATATATGCGCAAATAAATTGCTTTATAGAATTAGATATATCCAAACCTTTCAATTGTCCCCGATTCTGGCTCAGAATGTTGCTCTCCCCCTAATAATCCCTCCGCAAAATAACAATTTTGGAAGAAATGTAGAGGGTTTACAATTAATAAATAATTGTAATGATCAGAGTTACAGATTACTTTTACTTTAAACATGCATGTATTTTGTCAGCTGCTCAACTTAACAGTACTAATATTAAAAAAAGAGTCCCTTCTTTGACAGGTTCCCATCTGTATTGTGTGGCTATTTTATATTTTTGCATCACATTTTTGGTCCATTTTTCATAAAATTGTGGTTTTCTGGAAAATTAGTGGCAAATCATTAAAGATTGAAGTTAGAAAATAATGACAGACATTTCAGTTTCAGATTTCATACATTTCAGAAAATTCATACTAATGCAAGACCTACTATTATCTTTCTAAGTTTATAAGAGCAATATTCAAAAATTGTCCTTATTTTTTGGCCTTTATCCCACTTCTATTTATGGCTTTTTCCAGATTTCTTTCTCTGAAGTTGAGGGGTATGACAAATGTGTCAGGGCCATCACCATCAGCCAGAGACATTTCAAATTGTGACATACTTGTTGTACCCCACTCCCCCATGTAGTGACTCTGGATGTGTCCAAGCAAGGCAATGAGCAGTTATGTAGTGTAAGTGTGCAAAGTATCCCCCCATCCAAGGTAGACACAAGTACTACAGTGGCTTTTCATCTGTCCTTGATTTTGCAGAATGTTCTGGTTGTCTGTCATATTTTATACTGTTGATTTATGCTTCTTATTATTCAGAAATTGCAGGTTCTTGCAGTGCCTGCTGCTCTGTGTTTAAGTAGCAATGCTTTAATGACCATCAGGTAAGCTTTTCTGTGATTGTAAGATATAAGTAAGCTTTAATAAGCATACTGTTAAAGAATTATCAACATTGAAAGCCTTTTTGTTGTTGCCATGCAGAGAATATTTACATAACTAGATAACGTATAAGCCTTAGGTTTTGAAATGCATATGACAGTATTTGTAATAAAGGACAGGATTGCAGTATTTTCAGAAGCTCATTACATTTGTTGGAGACTTGCAGTCATCTTTGCAGGCTTTACCCGTAAACTAAACAGAATGCCAATCTAGATTGTGTGGCCCATAACCTGTGCAGTAATCCTTTAAGCAATGTATCTTGAGCTTGTTTGTTGTTTGCTGTTCATTTTTTACTTTGATCATGTTTTCCCCATGAAACAAGAAGATAGTTGTTGTCAGGCAGCAGGTCTTTTTTGGATAAGAAACATTTTTACAAGTGGGGGTATCACAGAGATTGCTACTTTCAAGCATGTTACTTGGTACATTTATAAAGCTGAATATAAATTATAATTAGAACTGCAGTGCAAGGAGAAGGGGTTTGAGTTGAGTACTGCTTGTTTTTTTTATACTTGATTTCGACTGGCATTCCAGTAATGTATTTAAAAAGTAATTTTTTTTCATGCCTCACAACCCTTTTGTTTCCCTCTAGATATTAAGTAAGCTGTCATGCAGCTAATGCATTGAAATATGTTTTCTTCTCCACTTCATTTTGTCTTGATTGGACTCTCATAATGACGGTTTGGCACCCAAGGTAGCGTATTTAATTAAAGTCCCAGTTTTTCTGGTTTTGAGCATAGCCCCGCCCGTTTCTAGTTAGCCACACCCCTTACAATTGGCCCCACCCATTCAGCTGTCCCCTGTAGCCCACCTTTGATTTGAAGTCACCAGCTGCCACTGATAGCCTCCATCATTCACAAGGGAAGAAGGCAGGTTTGGAGCTTTTGAAGTAGCCAAAAATGGTGGAGGAGATTATAGTCAGTAGTCATAATATTTCTAAAAGGAAAGTGTCTGAGCTCAATGCTTTACCTGTAAAAGTTTATAAAGCTTTTAAGTCAGTCTAATCCATTCATATCTTAAAACTGTTTGCAGTGCAGGCTTTAGACCTTCTGCCATTTACCTCTAAAGTGGCATCTATTGTTTTGCTACCAAGCAGATTTATGCCTATTTCATTACTTCAACTGAAAGTGAAACATCTTTGCAAAAATACTGGACAGACATGTAGAAAAAGCTATAGGTAAGTTAGTGCACCATTTGCAACAGGGGTTTATAAAGGTGGCTGGAACTACTGAATGTGAGCCTTAATATTGCAAAAATTTGCAGACTCAAACATCCTGACACTCATATGTCCTCTCTTCTTGTGACCATACAAAAAGCTTTTGACTCCTTAGGTTGGCCCTTTTGTGGGAAGACCTAGAAGTCTTTGGTATTACAGGCACTTTCTTGAGCAGAAGTAAAATTTTGTAGGAAGAATCATTGACAAAGGTCATAAGAAATGGCATCTCATCAGCTCCAGTTTTGCAGATTAGAGAATTACACAAGGATGCCCAGTGTCACCCATGTTTTTCATGTTAGCTACCGAGACCCTTGCAGCTCATCTGTGGCAGCACTGTTTACTCTGGGGATCCCTATGAAGTCTGGCAAGGTTTACATCTTTGCCTGGTTCACGGCCAGTAGTAGTTAATGGTTAGCTGATCCACTGTAATCTGCCACAAGTCCTAAAGTCTCTATACAATTTCAGTAGGATATCAGGGCTAGAATTAAATAATTCAAGATCTGTCTTTTTTTCTTCAAATAACCTGCATAAGGAAGTGTTTTTGGTGCATCCAATAGATGAGCTACCTATAGGACATCTGGCAGCTGTGCTTGTGGTACTTCATCAAATCAAACTTATGGGCATAAAGCTTCATTTTATCCTCTTTAATTTCCTGCAGATTAATGTCAATCCTTTCTTGAAGGAGCTCATACAAACAATCCAAGAGATGACCTAAATTATCTTTCTTACCAATAGTTCCTACCTAAGGGTATCTTGTCTTCCAAAATAGCTATTTTTAGCCAGACATATGCCTCTACTTTGTAGAACATTGTACTCCAACAGGATTCAGAAGATGCTCCTTTTTATAACTCCCTGGGATTCACTAGGAAAAAAAATATTTCTTCCTGTAGCTGAAGGGGGATGTAGGCCTGCCAGATCTATTTACATACACAGTGGCAGCAGCTCTTTGTCTTTCATGCAAACTAGAATTTTACACCATCTTATATTGTTAATTCCTGAAATGGAAGTCAACACTAATATGTAATAAACAGGGGACCCACGCAGTACTGAAGAAAAGGATTGGATACTGACTGTCAGGGTATGGACTGGTGGGAGATAATATGAGATTCTGTTGCTTATATGTTTGACCAAAACCCTATTTTCTGGGTATCCTGGACTAATAAAGGATTTATTTACTGGTAAAACATGATAGCTCTTTCAAATGGAGCCCTACTCTCTTTCTATCTATATGCAGTCATTAAGCTGGAATACCCCATTCAGTTCCAGAAGTACCTTCACCTAAGGGCTCTATTTAATAAGCATCATGCCATCTATTTAGCAGATACTTTGTTAGAGGCTAGAAACAATTACATGCATAATTTCAATGCAGAAAGGAAATGTCCTAGTGGACTGCTCTTTTTATGTTATAAGGAATGCATTAGAAGGCATCATTTAGCCTTGCTCTCTTAAGGGAATGGTTGGCTGGGGATATTGCAAGTGCAGATTTTCAGACACTATATAGCAAGATATCTTTACATCCAAAAACGCTGTGTGAGTGTCCCTGTTCTAACTTTCACTAGATTTAAGATTATGCATTTTTGGCAATTCCAAAATCTCTGAGAAAGAGAATTCTCTATGATGTAGATTATCTGCACATCATCTGTTCTTATAAAGGTAATACGAGAAGCAGTAGCAAATGATACAACATATGCCCTGATACATAGTTTATCCACCAATGAGTATAAGTTATTTAGGTTGTCAACAGTGGAGGAGCCGTTATTTCCTCTTACCACATTACAGTACACCTTGTTGAGGGTAGTGTTAATGTTCAAGGCAATCATCTTCAAAGAATGGAATGTTCCAACTCACATACAAAAAATGTACATAAATACAAACATATCCTATGATTCAGAAAAGGCTAAATGTGATGTGGAAGCCTCATCTCGCAAGCCTTCCATATTGCACTAAACCTTTCTGATTCATAGACCACTCTAATATTGAGATCCTTTCCCTGCAGAAGCTTTACCATTAAGATTAGTTTTGCAGGATAAGCCACATGCTAATGTGACAGTCCAAGCAGTGACTAAGCTAATAGCCATATACTTTCCTCCGGTGATGTCCATGGCTCCCAATTTGCTCAGCCAAGTCATCGTGAGAATTCTTCAGCATAGTAAAATTTTACTGTATTAGAAATTAATGCCATTATAAGAAATACTCACAGTGCAGATATGTTTAGTGAAGCTATGGGAGGTGTCAGTGTGTGTGTGTGTGTGTGTGTGTGTGTGTGTGTGTGTGTGTGTGTGTGTGTGTGTGTGTGTGTGTGTGTGTGTGTATAATAATGGAGTGCATGGTCTGCTAGAGAGAACACTAGCATGGTCAAGACTGACAAAGCAGTGTTTGATTCAGAGACTTAGCCTATTACAGTTAGAGCCACACTCCTCCAACTCTTCCACTGAAGAACAAAAGAAAAGAAAAAAGCACTTCAGTGTATTAGATCCACACCCCCACCCTCTAACTCTTCTACCAAATAAATTAAAAAAAAAGAAAAAAAACACTTTAAATGCATGAAATTCTGAAGTACCTTTCTCTACTGGCTCTACTGGCAAGAATGCAAGAACTGTTCATCCCAGTTACGTTCCCTAATACTTTGTACCCAGGGCAACTGCTACACTCCTGTTTGGAATTTATCTCCATTGCATGAACTGAGCAGCCTACATTGGTCAGTTAGCATAGGCAGACAGAAATTCTCTGAATCCCAGCCATTAGGATTAGAACTCTTAAAAATACAGGCTTGGGTGGAGAATTTCAGTTTAATTGAAATATCTATTTGTACTTTGTTTGATGTTGATTTATAAAGCACTGATTTTCTTTTTTTGTCATTCAAAACATGTATTCATAGATAATTCCTATTGACTTTATAGGTTAAAGTTGAAATATTTGACTGTCTTTTTAATTATTGCATTGTAATGTAACTCATTTTGTTCTTTGCTTATTTTGACATGCGTTGTTTACCTGACTGTTTTTATGCAACAATTTGTGTAGTAATATTTGTTCAAAAAAAAAAAAAGAAAAAGAGAAAGAAATGCTGC